>NC_069137.1:12604797-12819797 GCF_026914265.1 Mya arenaria
GTAACGCGGTGGTTTTTAAATATCCTCACTAAAAGTAAAGAAAATGGATTAAGCTAAGTAATAGTTAAACGACTGGGCGGGGTGAGCGAATTGAACGAGCCTTTTCTTAATCGTTAAGATTTTAATTCAGATCAACTTACTGACTTAGAATACAACATCAATGGCTGACGCATTTTCAACGCAAAGTCTGGCGCAGGTAGTTTGTATCGGATGCGTGGAAATTTGTAGACCTTTTTACACTAGCGAATGTTGAAGTTTTTAATGATTAAGCCTCGTTCTTTAGGAATGCCTGTATGCAATTTCATTGGATGTAATAAAGTTTGTATTCTAAAATAAAAATTGCAAAAAAGGTATAGTTATTTACTGGAAATATTGCTTTTAAAATCGTATTAACAAAATAGCATATGATGCTGTGAGTAAATTTACGTTTTTAAATTAAGTGAAAATGTTGCATACGAAAATAATTAAAATCATCATAGAAGCTCAAGTCATTGACGAATGAAATGAGAAAAACAAGCATAAGTTTAATAAATTTTGGCAGAAAAAAAGGGAGGCTGTAAAGTGAATTGTACAAAGATATATTATGCCAGCAGCCCCCAAACAGGCCATGAAACACAATAATTGATCACACAAGTAGTAATAAAATACAGTCCAACCCCGTTGGCTCGAACTCACAGGGACCGGCGAAAATACCTCGAGCCTTGGAAAATTCGAGCCAAGCGGGATAATTAACCTACAGTATAAAGTAATCGCTCTATTACATCTAGTTCGAGCCAACGATGATTTCGAGCCAAGCGAGTTCGAGCCATCGGGGTTTGACTGTATAGATATGGTACACAAGCAATATGAATACGAATACTACGATTTATAAATATTTAAGGCATTTCAACATGACACACATGTATGCTTAGCACAACATCCAAAAAAGAGAGTTAGAAAATGAATAAGGCAAAACGTATTAATTATTATTGAGAAGGGAAGGGAGGATGGGATTATATTTAAACTATAAACAATGGCCGCTCGGCTGGCGGCGTGCTTGACAATGAAGTTAGTGCTAAAACAGCGCCATCTATCAGAGAAGTATATATAAATAGTGACGTCAGAGATCGCTTAATAATTACCGTATATAGTGAAGATGTTACATACAAAAATAATTCAAATAAGCCATAATTGAGCATCTATCACCTTTAAGTAAAAGGAATTATAGAGTTGTAAAAATAAATAATCATTAGTATATTTATTGATTAATTGTTATATAATAGTAGTTATGCCAACGGCAATTACACGAACATATTATATTCTGATATGTAGCTAACCTAAAAAAAAACAATTGGCTTAAACTTTAATTAAAATCGCGACAATAAGAAAAAACTAGTTTTAGAAGCTTTGCTCTGATAATAATACTTAAGTTTTAAAAAATGCAATTTATTTATTATTAATAATGATATAATACTAGTATCAAATGCAAGTGTTGGAGAATATGGTATAATATAATATGCATCAAACAAATTAATATTATACAGATGCGCCACAACGCTTGTATATAGTAAAAACGTCCATTTGTCAACCGGCCTGTCACAAAACCTCGTTAAAATGACTCTGATAATATAGGTAGTAAGTGATGGTAACTGTGCTTTTGTATAATTAAATTATGTACATGTCATTACCTTGTTATATGTATATTTGCTGTAATTTCCCACAATACGTTTATTGCAAGTATGTAATTATGTAAGCTGGCTAATTGTTTATGAATCATGCACTATTACGATTAGTCTAAAAATAAAAGCTGCTCTAAACGGATTTCTTCTAATCAAAAAGTCTGAACAGATTGTAAAAAACACAGGGATATGGGGTTATAAAATTGTTTTTTAGCAGAATATTAGCACATGCTTTTTGTTCATATATTTAAGAAATTATTGTCTGAAGAAGCTGAAAACCAGGCCCCAATTTCTCGAAACTTCTTAAGCTAAACAGGCTAAAGTAGCTTATTTCAATTAGCCAAAATATATACTTAATATAAAAGTTTGTAAATTAAAATGGTTTATTATGATTATCCTAAAGTCCTATCTTAAGCATAAGAACTCTTAAAGAAGTAATTATTACGCTACTGATTGAAAAACAAAAGTAGTGAGCTTAGTTTAATCCTGTTATAAGGCACTTAAGAAGTTTCGAGATATTGGGCCCTGATGATCCAAAATTAGCAAATACAGTACTTCCTCAAAACAAACCCAGAATTGCCATATTGAGCTAGACATAGGTCGATTAAACATCATTTTACACGACTGAAATTAAAACAATCATGTTGCTGTTTATGTTTCCCCGTTTAAGATATAATAGTATGATTACAGATAAATATACCGATGCTTTTTCTAAATTCATGAGGATTTACGTGGTAGACAAACCTAGTAACTATCGATTTGGAAAAAGGAGCACAGCTGCGAAAGATGCATGTATTCTGAGCGAGTTTATACATCAGTAAATAAGATTGAATGCGTTTTCCACAACGATATCAATTTTATGTAAGTTTTTGACATTTTTTTTTCTTTTTTCTTGCAATGGTTTCATCTGATGTTCAGCTCCTGTAAGTGTTTATGAACACTTTTCCAAAACCTCATTTTTCAATTTTAATGCCATTCATAGCATAACAACAGGAAGATCATTGTGTAATACTGGTTTCTTTACACTTTCCCAACCGCTAATTTTTACACTAACAAATTATCACCAATAATCACTTCGCACCTCATAATTTTTGCGCTCAGGAAAAAGAAAGACAAATGTAAAATATAAATTTAATTTGGCCGAAATAATGGGCTGCTTGATTGGCAATGAAATTAACAAAGATATAAAGCTTAAGTTAAAAGCAGCCATAAATCCTCCATGCAAGGATACATCACACCAGAAAGCATATTAAAGTGAAAAACACAATATCATATTTAACACCCTTAAATAATAGAGGGGAAAAAAGAACTAACTATGTAAGCAAAGATAAAATTGAGAACTTGTCCGACAAAAAGAAATAAAAGAATCGGGCGGGAGGGAGAAAACACACGTCCGAACCGGATTAACCTAGAGAACAAGTGAGAAAGGCGCCAAAATAAAGAAGGGCGGACAATTAAACATACGGCGATGAGAAAGAGTTCCCTCCCTTGATAATTATTAAATTTTCTCAAAATTTGTTGACTTACCTGTATTTATATTTATATTTGTGTTATTTTATGAAATTTTAGAACATCTTTCTCAAAACTAGACCCGCAACTTTATCAGCACAGTATAGTATTTTTTCGCCAATTATCACCTATCAACTCTATTATTACAACACACTTCCCAACCCCAACCTCAAATATTTAGGAACAATTAGCGGTTGGGAAAGTGGGAACACACCGTAAGAATCAGGCTGTTTATATGTTGACCATTTTTTAATGTTGACTAAAATAAGTTTGGTTTTCTTCTATTATCTATCAACATATGACGTTCAGGCTTTTGATATTCTGATTGTTTCTTTCTGCATACGTTCTTCAAAGATGACCGTGCCTCTTTGTACATATTAAAATCAAAATAATACTGTTGCAAGTTCGGCCCCACCATTTTGGTTGATTCGACTTATTAAGCGGTATCTTTTATTCACACTGCATGACACATGCCGCTCGTTTATAAATATCCAAAAAGCAAAGAAAAATGGCACTTTCCATATCAATTAAATCTAAAATTGAACGACTGTGTAAATAAATCATAGAAGAAATAAATGATAAAAACTTATCTGCAATTCATTCACTCCATTTAAAGCTATAAAACGATTGTAAGTTCGAAGTCCCCTTGTACATTATTTGTATCCTTATGATCTTGCTTAGGAATTGATAGTTGAGTTACAATAAAACAGTTATTATAACTATCAACATCGTCAACATTAAAGAAGCCTATGTAATGAAATAACTCTGATGAAGCTTATATATGATAATCGACTACACTTCGACCCCCTTAATCACAACATGTGATATTCCCCTCAAGATCATTATGAACAGAACAGAACAGATTTTATTTCAACTTATGCATAAAGCATCTCGTTACAGTATTCGTACAAAGAAAAGACAAATGTCATAATATGTGATGAACGTGTAAAAGATGGTACTTTTAGATAAAAGAGTAAACAATAAACTGTAGATATCATATTGTTATATGGAGAATGTTAACAATGTATCAATAAGCTAAATTATAGTAATATAAAGTAATTGATTTCACAAAATAATAGCTAAATAGTGGAAATGTAAATGGTGATAAAGGTGGTTACTCATTTATATCATTAATGATTGTATTACGTCTATCGTTAGCAAATAATAAGTATTTACAAAGATTAACAATAGTTGTTTTACAAGAACAGATGAGTAATTCAATAAACTTATACATATTTGGTCTAATTCTAAAATATCGTTTAATGTACTGTATCCTTAGATCGTTATAACGACTACAACATAAAACAAAATGAAATTCGTCTTCAATGTCCTGTGCATCACACAATAAACATATTCTCTCGTTTCTTTGAAGTCTATTTGCCCCATATCTTCCGGTTTCAATACGTAAACAATGGGCTGACACACGTTATTTGGTAAGATATTTTCTATATATCTTATTATATAGCAAATTTAAATAACTGGCGATTTCAAACTTATCATGGAGGTGTAAAAATACAGTATTAAGTTTTGTACTGTTAGTAATATCCGCGCGCCACTTCTGTAAAAACGTATCAGTAAGGCGCTGTTTAAATAGCGGAACAAATGTTTTAACATTATAATTCCATGGGTTGCACCAGACATCATAAAGTCCATATCCCTCTAGTAATGTTTTAACATTGTATGCCCAGTTTTTGCGTCCAAGTTCACACGACTGAAGGGATTTACGATAAAGGGATGTAAGCAATATATTATTGGAATCTTGTGCCTTGAACCAGTACTTAATTATTTTTAAATATCGGGTAATATATAATGGATAGCGTCCTAATTCGCCATAGACTGCTGCTGTGCACGTTGTTTGCTTGACACCAAGTAGAAATTTACAATATTTAAGGTGTATTCTTTCCAGGTCCTTGGACTTCGTAAACCCCCATATCGGACATGCATAATTAAGAATAGACCCGACAAAGGAATCAAATAGTTGTAACGCTATTTTAGGTGGGACATCGTATTTACTTATATTTCTGGTTAATACGTTCATCGCCTTTAGTGCTTTACCCACTACATACTGGTTGTTTAAAACAAATTATCCCGTATAGTTAAAAACAACACCCAAATAATTAAAATCGTCGACTATCTCCAGGGGTTCATTATTATAGTACCAAGTTTCGTTGGGTCTTGTTTGGCCTCTCTTTCGAAATACTACCACTTTAGTTTTGACAGTATTAACTTGTAAACCCCAAGTGTGACAGTATTCATTTAATTTGTTTAAACTAGTTTGTAGGTCCTCTGGAGAGTTACCAAATATGACCATATCATCAGCAAATAGCAATATCATAATACATAAATCATATAGTGACAATCCACTCCCAATATCGGATTGTAAATATAATTCGGTGAATTATTTAGGCCCTGTTTTAGGCCGATTGATATGTCGAAAAAGTCAGAGAAGGAATTGCAATGTTTTACACATGATTTGACCACAGAGTACATTGCTCTGAATATCCGAAGTATTTTCCCGTCAAGTCCCATATTAAAAAGCTTATACCAAAGAGCATTCCTATAAACAGAATCGAATGCCTTTTAAGGTCAATAAACGCACAAGGTAACCTCATCTTCGAACAAAGTGTGTCTTCAATAAGATTATGAAGGACAAATATTGCATCTTCTGTGCTGGACCCTTTTCTAAACCCAAATTGTGCGTCTGATAACAGATTATTGTCTTCGAACCAAGTTTCAGCTCGTTTGGTTAAAATACTAGTAATTATTTTGCCCAGGTTACTGACAAGAGTTATGCCCCTGTAATTATTGGTGTAATTCATATCCCCTTTCTTATATATTGGGACAATATAGCCATATGACCAGGACAACGGAAAGTGACCACTATCTAGTACGACATTAAACAAATCGGTTAAATGACCAACCAATATATCTATAGTTTCAATAAAAAACTCGTTTAATAGATTGTCGATAGGGCATGCCGATTTATTCCGCTTAAGGCCCTTAACTGCCGATCTCACTTCTTCTGCCGTTAAAGGAGAGTTTAATTCTTCAAATTTGGGATCGCCAATATTAAAATCGGAATTATTAACAAATTCATCTATTTCGTCAATCTGTGTTGCGCGTATGTCATTCAACAAACCGGAAAAATATTCCTTGAAACTATCCGTATCGATATTACCAGTACTGTTATTATTCCTAGATTTAAAATAATTCCAGAAATCTTTCGGCCGTTTATTTCTCAAGTCATACAATTCCTTCGCCTTACGGGTTTTATACGCTCGCTTTTTCTTTTTGATAAGCGCGTTTATGCTCGTTTAACGATGCTCTATTATACTCCGACTTATTAAGATTAAAATTCTTTAGTGCGTCCGTATAAACTTGTTTGGCAATATAACAATCATGGTCGAACCATTTACTTTGCATGTGGCGACTTTTATTACCATTGCTCTGCGTATATTCTTTTTTTAAAGTATGGCTCCGCGCTTTTAAGTATTGTAGATGAGAAATCATCAACTAATTTATCTACGTCGCGGTGCTGAGTAAAATCAGCGTCATGGAATATATTATTAATATTATTTAGGCTCGCTATTAGACCCCGTCTAAATAATATTTTGTGTTCCTCGCACCATTTAAAGTAAGTCCGCGTATCATCATTGACCGTCCGTGTATGTACTTTAATATCAAACGCGATCGGTGCATGGTCACTAAATATATTAAACGGGTTTATATCGAACTGATTTAACAATGTAAAATCAATTTCTCTACATACCAGGTATTCGATAGTAGTGCAAGTATTATGGCTTAAATATGTGTATGCCCCTTTGTTATTGTCATTACTTAATCTCCCGTTGACAATGCGCGTATTGGTGGCCTTGCAAAAATCAAGCATGCGAATCCCCCTTGTATTACATACTTTATCTTGGGAGGCCCTTCCCGTAAATATATCTGGTAAATAATCATTATCGTCTAAATCTGACACCAAGTTATCATGTAAATTGCTGTCAGGCATTTCACCCACCCTACAATTCCAATCGCCTGCTAAAAATATATTCCCTAGATTTTCAAAATGAAATATATCATCACTCAAAATATCAATTAGGTTAGCCTCAAATATTGCATTAATTGGTGAGTCATCTGACCACAAATATAAACCACATAAGTATATATCATTATCAAGTGAAAATTAATATTTATCAATTTTCATCCAAATAAGTGTGTCAAAATGGTTTCTGACAATAGACACTCCTTGACTAATAGCACTTTTGACATATATTACTATACCACCACTGTGTCTCTTTGCATTTTTGTGTTTTACCTTTCTATAGAAATTATAACTCTCATAACCCTCTAATGTAATATTTGAATTAGAATTGGTCCATGTTTCGGATAAAATAATAATATCATTATCTATCAAAGTTTTCAAAAAATCACTATCCGCAAGCTTTCTTTCAGTTAGACCATTACAGTTCCACACAAGTATCTTAAGTCCATTCCCCGATAATTCCTAGTGCGACGTAACTGGTTTTCCATCTACATACAAAGTGTCATAGACTAGCCAAGCACGTTTGCCATCCTTCTTCGCTTCCTTCAGTTTGGGTACGAGTTTTCGACGTATGTCCATAATTTCAGGCGGGAATTGTTCACTGATGAACTGCCTAGATCCTTTCAGGAGAAAACCTTGTTTCCGCACGGCCTCGCGATCTTTGAAGTCGGTGAACTTACACACGATGTTGCGTGTGCGAGTATTACTGCCGTCGCGTGAGGGCGCGCCAATACGGTGTGCACGCTCTATCTTCATAGACGCGGCTAATTCCTGGGCGATCTTAAGCCTATCTTTCAGGAAGTCTCTGACCTTGACCTCTGTGTCACCTTGTTTCTCATTTGGCCCTTCTTCTATTCCACCAAATATAATATTGTTCCTCATACTTTGAGATTTCATATAAACAATGTCATCCTGCAGTTTGTAGTCTACTAATTATAATATGTACATTCAAAGTGCAACACAATTCAGTTAAAACCTTACCAAATGTATCATTCAGAAAGAATTGTTGGTTCGAGTAGAACAATCACCAGCCATTTGTATGAGCCAATTGTTATGTATATTCTTAATCATTGTTATATTATTCTCTATTAAAATAATGTCGTTTGTGTCTCCTTGGTGAATATCGAACCTTCTTGGGATATTTATGCTACAAAAGGAACAATTTCATGTGCAAAGTCATACAAAGAATACTTTTATAAAGTACAACATAATTCACCCAATCAACACAATCATGACATATACGGTCATTAATCCTGACCGAAGGTATTCACAATTTACAAATACACTTACTTCGCTGCTATTTCTTATTGATTAACAGGTTTCTGTCTTATATATCCGCAATGTTTATATAATAATTAAAAATAACACTTTTTAGTCTCTTGATCATTGTGGTTTTTGTGTAGATCAGCCACATTCCATGTGGCAATATCAAGTTTATAAATATGGTCACATGTATACATTCCTCGGCTGCTTCCCTATTCGATCTTCGGTGCGTCCTTGGTTTCGGTCGGAGAGTCGTAATCGTCCTGTGTGTTGATATTCAGCTCAGCAAAATCCTCGTGATCACGTGATCGGTCTTGGTGTCATTTGGTTCTTAATGAAAGCAGTTTTTTATATTGAATTTAAATCTGAAAAACACACTGATTTCAATTAAACATTTTGTCTTTAACTGGTTTTGGGTATTATTATTTTTCATTGAGATATTTTGCAGATGTAGCGAGTTGCATGCCTACATAAAGTTCCTTTACTATTATCAATTAGGGTTAGCGATCCTTTTCCTTCATCATTATTAGTAATTGAGTAAATGTTTTAGCATGATTCACCATCATGTTTAAATTGATTTTTGTCCATTTAATTCTAGTAAAAAAAACAATCACCCATGTTGTAATATTTTTCTGTACAATACTTATTGTTTTGTGATAAATTGTATTTATTTTCCGTGTGTTATTTTATCAAATACATAATTACCGTCAATATATATAAAACGTATACAATATCGTTGCAGATGAATGTGTATATATTAAATAAATGTGTATATATTAAATAACGTTGTCAACTGCAGCATAATGGCTTGTGATTTCAAATGGGGTAAAAATACACCAAATTGCATTATCGCAATGACAAACATTTTCGCTTTACTCCTAGTATGGTTAATTTAGTCATTAAGTCAACTTAAACAATAACGTGTCCGGCAGAAACACATCAAACCCGTTGAGACAGCGCCTTATTTCGTATTATTTATCAAGTACATTGCAGTACAAGTTTCCATAGGATGTGGCCCATACCACCCTTCGGCCAGATATAGTACTTTGTCCACATCTCCAAAGCTAGTTGTACTGGTGGAGCTAACAGTACCCTGGGAAGAGAAATGTGAGGAGACATTCAAACTGAAGAAGGAAAAATACCAAGATTTGGTAGACACATGTAGAGAGAGGGGTTGGAAGACGTGGCTCTTCCCAGTGGAAATTGGATGCAGAGGCTTTCCATCACAGTCAGTGTGGAAAATGCTGGGATCTGTGGGCATCAAGGGACGACCGCCGTCCACACTCTTGGGAGAGCTACAGAGAGGGCGTCCAGTTGGCTCTGGCTACGACTTGGAAGCCAACATAGACGAGGTAGTGACTGATCACCACTACCTGCCCTGCCATCTAGAAGGTGTACCGAGATAAGGGGCGAAACACCCAGTGAGAGATGGGCACTCGGCTGAGGACGTCTATGTTAATCAGTACAGCTGTATCTTCACAACCATGTGACGATCACACTAGAACGAACAATTAAATGTGCATCTTGCAACAATGCGTTCTAGTTTGCAATGTATTAATAATATCTGTCATGTGTTCCCGTTCCGGATATAAAAATCCGACCCGAGGGCACCTGCGTTGCCAGGTAACGAGGCTTGCCGGAACAGACACACATGATAGATATTTTTTCTAGCATACCTTAAATTACATTTTTATGTGAATAAAAAACATAAGAAAGCGCGTTTTGTACATTTCACCAAAAAGCGCCTGCGATGATGTTTACTGACGTCATGACGCGCAGTAATTTGTATTCATTGCATACGTCAGTAAGTTCCTTCGCTATCACGTTTTTTAAGGGTTATTTGTTTTGTTTATGTTTTTGTTTGCTGATTACTGTTGCAAAAGATTAGAAAATATCTGGATTACTATAGGTAGAGCAATTAATAATGACGACTTATACTTTCCGTTTACAATTCCCTATCATTATCGATACAGCAATACAGAAAGGTGTGTATAAACGAACACATGTGACAATCATTTACGAGTTAGGGCCTTATAAAAATAGCCAAAAACAATTAAAATAAAAGGAGAAAAGTTTAAAATCATGAAACCTTTTTATTTTATCTGCATACGTTGAAGACCTTGTTCGGGGCCTTAAGTCAAACATTATTTCGACTAAATATAGTGAAATATGATATTCACACTCACAGTATTAACAATCACATTCGCATCTCGCAACAATGCGATTTTGTTTGAAACGTAAACTATCGCAATTTTCTCATCATCCATCCTTAAGACACCGGCAAAAAACGGATATCAGTCAAAGGTTTGGAACGCGCAATATAGAATTCCTTTTGATATCTCTATATATAACATGGTGATTACACTAACACAAACAATCGAATGTGAAACTTGCTACAATGCGTTTTTGTTTGCAACATAAATTATCATTGCCCTAACATGATACCACCGGTGTGGAGACCCGAGAAAAATAATAATTGCCCTAACATGATACCACCGGTGTGGAGACCCGAGAAAGGAGAATCTCATCTTAAACATGCACCACGGCTTCGACAACACCGATCTCATGCGATGGTAACCAGGCTTGTACGCAAATTCCACATATTTATGATAAAGGTCAAGATAGTGAGATATTTGGATATCTTAAAACCATGAAAGAGGACCTTATAACACAGAACGATCGAGTTTCGAATTATATCAATCGCATAAATATTAATATTCTATAATGTTTTGGGCATAGTGCATCAACTGAGAACGGATTACAACGATCTTAAGCAGGACAATATAAATCTTAAGTGTCGCAGTTACATAGCAAATTCGATCAAATAGAAATAAAAAACAAGAAGGAATAAATTAAGATTTAATGGGATATCTGGTCAAGTTCATGAGAAATCGGAAACCACGGAGCAAAAATTACGTAATTACTTAAGAACAATGTTGAACTTTGGGGCACAGGCCGACCAATTTGATATCGATAGGGCGCATAGGGTAAACTCACAGGATGCGAGTTCATGTACAATAATTGCACGCTTTACCAGATTTAAAGACTGTCATTCTATTTAAATAGGGCAAACAATGTTTGCCTAGGATACTTTATGAACAATTAAACAATCCTTATATTTTCTAAAAAATCGCCAACATAAGATCTGTCAGAATATCATTTAAGCGAACATGCTTTAATATCCAAAGCATGATACCGAGTGCGCGCAAGGTCTTGCACGAAGACAAATAAAAATATATAGTCCTAATCAATGACGCAGATTGGATAATAGCGTCGACTTGATCAATGTATACATACAACCCAAGTAAACGATTAACGGCGCAAACCGGCTAGCTGCGGAGCTGTCTTGTAAAATAAGAGATCGCTGGTGAGAAAAGATAAAGCGCGCTGGTAACGGTCATTAATAGTTTGGATTTTAAATTGGACCACAATCGATGGTTATTTCGATTACTCATCGACTTCATTTTTTTATATCTAAGAACATGCATGAGGCGAATCAGTTACCGATAGTTTTCAAACCGATATACAGTCAAAACTCGTTATTTCAAAATATCTTATCTTAATGTAAATATATAATAAGATCGATTATTACAGATTACGGGAGAATGTAAAATGTGTAACAAGTGCTTTAAAATGCTTTTGTACGGTTTGTGATATCACAGTTACAGCACATTGGCGTTGTACGTTCTGCGTGGCAAATTGTATAGCATTGCACAATAGGAGTTTCACTATTGTTGGTGTATGTTCTGTGTGGTAGATTGTAAAGCATTGCACGATTGGAGTTACAATATTGTTGGTGTATGTTCTGCGTGGTAGATTGTATAGCATTGCACTATAGGAGTTACAACATTGTTGGTGTATGTTCTGCGTGGTAGATTGTATAGCACTGCACAATAGGAGTTATAACATTGTTGGTGTACGTTCTGCATGGTAGATTGTATAGCATTGCACAATAGGAGCTACAACATTGTTGGTATACGTTCTGCGTGGTAGATAGTATAGCATTGCACAATAGGAGTTACAACATTGTTGGTGTATGTTCTGCGTGGCAAATTGTATAGCATTGCACAATAGGAGTAACATCATTGTTGGTGTATGTTCTGCGTGGTAGATTGTATAGCATTGCACAATAGGAGTTACAACATTATTGGTGTATGTTCTGCGTGGTAGATCGTATAACATTGCACAATAGGAGTTACATCATTGTTGTTAAACGTTCTGCGTGGTAGATTGTATAGCATTGCACAATAGGAAATACAACATTGTTGGTGTACGTTCTGCGTGGCAGATTGTATAGCATTGCACTATAGGAGTTTCAACAATGTTGGTGTATGTTCTGCGTGGCAAATTGTATAGCATTGCACAATAGGAGTTACAACATTGTTGGTGTATGTTCTGCGTGGTAGATTGTAAAGCATTGCACGATTGGAGTTACAATATTGTTGGTGTATGTTCTGCGTGGTAGATTGTATAGCATTGCACAATAGGAGTTACAACATTGTTGGTGTACGTTCTGCGTGGTAGATTGTATAGCATTGCACAATATGAGTTACAACATTGTTGGTGTACGTTCTGCGTGGCAGATTGTATAGCATTACACTATAGGAGTTTCAACAATGTTGGTGTATTTTCTGCGTGGCAAATTGTATAGCATTGCACAATAGGAGTTACAACATTGTTGGTGTATGTTCTGCGTGGTAGATTGTAAAGCATTGCACGATTGGAGTTACAATATTGTTGGTGTATGTTCTGCGTGGTAGATTGTATAGCATTGCACTATAGGAGTTACAACATTGTTGGTGTATGTTCTGCGTGGTAGATTGTATAGCATTGCACAATAGGAGTTACATCATTGTTGGTGTATGTTCTGCGTGGTAGATTGTATAGCATTGCATAATAGGAGTTATATCATTGTTGGTGTACGTTCTGCGTGGTAGATTGTATAGCATTGCACAATAGGAGTTACAACATTGTTGGTGTATGTTCAGCGTGGTAGATTGTTTAGCATTGCACAATAGGAGTTACAACATTGTTGGTGTATGTTTTGCGTGGTAGATTGTATAGAATTGCACAATAGGAGTTACAACATTGTTGGTGTATGTTCTGCGTGGTAAATTGTATAGCATTGCACAATAGGAGTTACAACATTGTTGATGTATCTTCTGCGTGGTTGATTATATAGCATTGCACAATAGGAGTTACAACATTGTTGGTGTATGTTCTGTGTGGTAGATTGTAAAGCATTGCACGATTGGAGTTACAATATTGTTGGTGTATGTTCTGCGTGGTAGATTGTATAGCATTGCACTATAGGAGTTACAACATTGTTGGTGTATGTTCTGCGTGGTAGATTGTATAGCATTGCACAATAGGAGTTACAACGTTGTTGGTGTATGTTATGGGTGGTAGATTGTAAAGCATTGCACAATAGGAGTTACATCATTGTTGGTGTATGTTCTGCGTGGTAGATTGTATAGCATTGCACAATAGGAGTTACAACATTGTTGGTATATGTTCTGCGTGGTAGATTGTATAGCATTGCACAATAGGAGTTACAACATTGTTGGTGTATTTTCTGCGTGGCAGATTGTAAAGCATTGCACAATAGGAGATACAACATTGTTGGTGTATGTTCTGCGTGGCAGATTGTATAGCATTGCACAATAGGAGTTACATCATTGTGGTGTATGTTCTGCGTGGTAGATTGTATAGCATTGCACAATAGGAGTTACATCATTGTTGGTGTATGTTCTGCGTGGTAGATTGTATAGCATTGCACAATAGGAGTTACAACGTTGTTGGTGTATGTTATGGGTGGTAGATTGTAAAGCATTGCACAATAGGAGTTACAACATTGTTGGTGTATTTTCTGCGTGGCAGATTGTATAACATTGCACAATACGAGTTACAACATTGTTGGTGTATGTTCTGCGTGGTAGATTGTTTATCATTGCACAATGGGAGTTACAACATTGTTGGTGTATGTTCTGCGTGGCAGATTGTATAGCATTGCACAATAGGAGTTACAACATTGTTGGTGCATGTTCTGCCTGGCAGATTGTATATCATTGCACAATAGGAGTTACAACATTGTTGGTGTATGTTCTGCGTGGTAGATTGCATAACATTGCACAATAAGAGTTACAACATTGTTGGTGTATTTTCTGCGTGGTAGATTGTATAGCATTGCACAATAGGAGTTACATCATTGTTGGTGTATGTTCTGCGTGGTAGATTGTATAGCATTGCACAATATGAGTTACAACATTGTTGGTGTATGTTCTGCGTGGTAGATTGTATAGCATTGCACAATAGGAGTTACAACATTGTTGGTGTATTTTCTGCGTTGCAGATTGTATAACATTGCACAATAGGAGTTACAACATTGTTGGTGTATGTTCTGCGTGGAAGATTGTTTATCATAGCACAATGGGAGTTACAACATTGTTGGTGTATGTTCTGCGTGGCAGATTGTATAGCATTGCACAATAGGAGTTACAACATTGTTGGTGCATGTTCTGCCTGGCAGATTGTATATCATTGCACAATAGGAGTTACAACATTGTTGGTGTATGTTCTGCGTGGTAGATTGCATAACATTGCACAATAGGAGTTACAACATTGTTGGTATAAGTTCAGCGTGGTAGATTGTATAGCATTGCACAATAATAGTTACAACATTGTTGGTGTATTTTCTGCGTGGCAGATTGTATAGCATTGCACAATAGGAGTTACATCATTGTTGGTGTATGTTCTGCGTGGTAGATTGTATAGCATTGCATAATAGGAGTTATATCATTGTTGGTGTACGTTCTGCGTGGTAGATTGTATAGCATTGCACAATAGGAGTTACAACATTGTTGGTGTATGTTCTGCGTGGTAAATTGTATAGCATTGCACAATAGGAGTTACAACATTGTTGATGTATCTTCTGCGTGGTTGATTATATAGCATTGCACAATAGGAGTTACAACATTGTTGGTGTATGTTCTGCGTGGTAGATTGTATAGCATTGCACAATAGGAGTTACAACATTGTTGGTGTATGTTCTGCGTGGTAGATTGTACAGCATTGCACAATAGAAGTTACAACGTTGTTGGTGTATGTTCTGGGTGGTAGATTGTAAAGCATTGCACAATAGGAGTTACATCAATGTTGGTGTATGTTCTGCGTGGTAGATTGTATAGCATTGCACAATAGGAGTTACAACATTGTTGGTGTATGTTCTGCGTGGCAGATTGTATAGCATTGCACAATAGGAGTTACAACATTGTTGGTGTATGTTATGGGTGGTAGATTGTAAAGCATTGCACAATAGGAGTTACATCATTGTTGGTTTATGTTCTGCGTGGTAGATTGTATAGCATTGCACAATAGGAGTTACAACATTGTTGGTGTATGTTCTGCGTGGTAGATTGTATATCATTGCACAATAGGAGTTACAATGTTGTTGGTGTATGTTATGGGTGGTAGATTGTAAAGCATTGCACAATAGGAGTTACAACATTGTTGGTGTATGTTATGGGTGGTAGATTGTAAAGCATTGCACAATAGGAGTTACAACGTTGTTGGTGTATGTTATGGGTGGTAGATTGTAAAGCATTGCACAATAGGAGTTACAACATTGTTGGTGTATGTTCTGCGTGGCAGATTATATAGCATTGCACAATAGGAGTTACAACATTGTTGGTGTATGTTCTGCGTGGTAGATTGCATAACATTGCACAATAGGAGTTACAACATTGTTGGTATAAGTTCAGCGTGGTAGATTGTATAGCATTGCACAATAATAGTTACAACATTGTTGGTGTATTTTCTGCGTGGCAGATTGTATAGCATTGCACAATAGGAGTTACATCATTGTTGGTGTATGTTCTGCGTGGTTGATTGTATAGCATTGCATAATAGGAGTTATATCATTGTAGGTGTACGTTCTGCGTGGTAGATTGTATAGCATTGCACAATAGGAGTTACAACATTGTTGGTGTATGTTCTGCGTGGTAAATTGTATAGCATTGCACAATAGGAGTTACAACATTGTTGATGTATCTTCTGCGTGGTTGATTATATAGCATTGCACAATAGGAGTTACAACATTGTTGGTGTATGTTCTGCGTGGTAGATTGTATAGCATTGCACAATAGGAGTTGCAACATTGTTGCTGTATGTTCTGCGTGGTAGATTGTACAGCATTGCACAATAGAAGTTACAACGTTGTTGGTGTATGTTCTGGGTGGTAGATTGTAAAGCATTGCACAATAGGAGTTACATCAATGTTGGTGTATGTTCTGCGTGGTAGATTGTATAGCATTGCACAATAGGAGTTACAACATTGTTGGTGTATGTTCTGCGTGGCAGATTGTATAGCATTGCACAATAGGAGTTACAACATTGTTGGTGTATGTTATGGGTGGTAGATTGTAAAGCATTGCACAATAGGAGTTACATCATTGTTGGTTTATGTTCTGCGTGGTAGATTGTATAGCATTGCACAATAGGAGTTACAACATTGTTGGTGTATGTTCTGCGTGGTAGATTGTATATCATTGCACAATAGGAGTTACAATGTTGTTGGTGTATGTTATGGGTGGTAGATTGTAAAGCATTGCACAATAGGAGTTACAACATTGTTGGTGTATGTTATGGGTGGTAGATTGTAAAGCATTGCACAATAGGAGTTACAACGTTGTTGGTGTATGTTATGGGTGGTAGATTGTAAAACATTGCACAATAGGAGTTACAACATTGTTGGTGTATGTTCTGCGTGGTAGATTATATAGCATTGCACAATAGGAGTTACAACATTGTTGGTGTATGTTCTGCGTGGCAGATTGTATAGCATTGCACAATAGGAGTTACATCATTGTTGGTGTATGTTCTGCGTGGTAGATTGTATAGCATTGCACAATAGGAGTTACAACATTGTTGGTGTATGTTCTGCGTGGTAGATTGTATAGCATTGCACAATAGGAGTTACAACGTTGTTGGTGTATGTTATGGGTGGTAGATTGTAAAGCATTGCACAATAGGAGTTACAACATTGTTGGTGTTTGTTCTGCGTGGCAGATTGTATAGCATTGCACAATAGGAGTTACAAAATTGTTGATGTATGTTCTGCGTGGTAGATTGTATAGCATTGCACAATAGGAGTTACATCATTGTTGGTATATGTTCTGCGTGGTAGATTGTATGGCATTGCACAATAGGAGTTACAACATTGTTGGTGTATGTTCTGCGTGGTAGATTGTATAGCATTGCACAATAGGAATTGCATCATTGTTGGTTTATGTTCTGCGTGGTAGATTGTATAGCATTTTACAATAGGAGTTACAAAATTGTTGGTGTATGTTCTGCGTGGCAGATTGTATAGCATTTTACAATAGGAGTTACAACATTGTTGGTGTATGTTCTGCGAGGCAGATTGTATAGCATTGCACAATAGGAGTTACAACATTGTTGGTGTATGTTCTGCGTGGCAGATTGTTTAGCATTGCACAATAGGAGTTACAACATTGTTGGTGTATTTTCTGCGTGGCAGATTGTTTAGCATTGCACAATAGGAGTTACAACATTGTTGGTGTATGTTCTGCGTGGCAGATTGTGTATCATTGGGCACTACGTGCTACAGTATTAATGGTGTACGTTTTGTGTGGTCCTTATACTTTTTGTCTTCAATCATCGTGAGCAAACTTGATCCTGTTAGTTTTTGTCTTCTTACTTACGTAGTGATCTAACTTGGTCCTGTTAGTTTTTGTCTTCTTACTTACATAGTGATCTAACCTGGTCCTGTTAGTATGTGTCTTCTTACAAACAAAGTGAGCTAACTTGATCCTGTTAGTATGTGTCTTCTTACTAACAGGCAGACCTAGCTTGATCCTGCTAGTATGTATCTTCTTACAAACAAAATTAGCTAACTTGATCCTGTAGGTATGTGTCTTCTTACTTATAAAATGAACTTACTTGGTCCTGTTAGTATGATTCTTCTTACAAACAAAGTGAGCTAACTTGGTCCTGTGAGTATGTGTCTTCTTACAAACAAAGTGAGGTAACTTGATCCTGTTAGAATGTGTCTTCTTACAAACAAAGTGAGCTAACTTGATCCTGTTTGTATGTGTCTTCTTATCAAC
Source organism: Mya arenaria (assembly GCF_026914265.1). Lineage (NCBI taxonomy): Eukaryota > Metazoa > Mollusca > Bivalvia > Myida > Myidae > Mya > Mya arenaria. Next base: position 12,623,397 of record NC_069137.1, read on the forward strand.
AAGCAGACCTAGCTTGATCCTGCTAGTATGTATCTTCTTACAAGCAAAATTAGCTAACTTGATCCTGTAGGTATGTGTCTTCTTACTTATAAAATGAACTAATTTGGTCCTGTTAGTATGTGTCTTTTTACGAACATAGTGAGCTAACTTGTTCCTAATGCTTTGTGTCTTCTTACTGATATAGTGAGAGCTAGTTTGATCCTCCTAGTATGTGTCTTAATACAAACGTAATGGGCTTAACTTGATCCTGTAACTATCTGTCTTAATACTAACAAAATGAGCTAACTAGATCCTGTTGGTATATTTTTTTTTACAAACGTAGTGGGTTTAACTTGATCCTGTCAGTATGTTTCTCCTTACTAAAAAAGTGAGCTAACTTGATCCTGTTGGTATGTGTCTTCTTACTAACATAGTGAGGTAACTTGGTCCTGTTAGTATGTGTCTTCTTACTAACATAGTGAGGTAACTTGGTCCTGTTGGTATGTGTCTTCTTACTAACATAGTGAGTTAACTTGGTCCTGTTAGTATGTGTCTTAAAAAAAGTAGTGGGCTTAACTTGATTCTGTTAGTATGTGTCTCCTTACAAAGAAAGTGAGCTAACTTGATCCTGTTAGTATGTGTCTTCTTACTAAGAAAGTGAGCTAACTTGGTCCTGTTAGTATGTGTCTTCTTACTAACATAGTGAGCTAACTTGGTCCTGTTGGTATGTGTCTTCTTACTAACATAGTGAGTTAACTTGGTCCTGTTAGTATGTGTCTTCTCTCTAACGAAGTAAGCTAACTTGATCCTGTAAGTATGTGTCTTCTTACTAACAAAGTGAGCTAGTTTGATCCTGCTAGTATGTTTCTTAAAAAAGTAGTGAGCTAACTTGATCCTGTTAGTATGTGTCTTCTTACTAACAAAGTGAGCTAACTTGGTCCTGTTAGTATGTGTCTTCTAACTAACATAGTGAGCTAACTTGGTCCTGTTAGTATGTGTCTTCTTACTAACATAGTGAGCTAACTTGGTCCTGTTAGTATGAGTCTTCTTACTAACATAGTGAGCTAACTTGGTCCTGTTGGTATGTGTCTTCTTACTAACATAGTGAGTTAACTTGGTCCTGTTAGTATGTGTCTTCTCTCTAACGAAGTAAGCTAACTTGATCCTGTAAGTATGTGTCTTCTTACTAACAAAGTGAGCTAGTTTGATCCTGCTAGTATGTGTCTTAAAAAAAGTAGTTGGCTTAACTTGATCCTGTTAGTATGTGTCTCTTTACAAAGAAAGTGAGCTAACTTGATCCTGTTAGTATGTGTCTTTTTACAAACATAGTGAGCTAACTTGATCCTGTTAGTATGTGTCTTCTTAGAGACATAGTGAGCTACCCTGGCCATGTTAGTATGTGTCTTCTTACTAACATAGTGAGCTACCTTGACCATGTTAGTATGTGTCTTCTTACTAACATAGTGAGCTACCTTGACCATGTTAGTATGTGTCTTAATACTAACATAGTGAGCTAACCTGACCATGTTAGTATGTGTCTTCTTACTATCATAGTGAGCTACCTTGACCATGTTAGTATGTGTCTTCTTACTAACATAGTGAGCTACCTTGACCATGTTAGTATGTGTCTTCTTACTAATATAATGAGCTAACCTGACCATGTTAGTACGTGTCTTCTTTCTAACAAATGAGCTAATTTGTTCCTGTTAGTATGTGTCTTAATACAAAAGTAGTGGGCTTAACATAATCCTGTTACTATCTGTCTTAATACTAACAAAGTGAGCTAACTTGGTCCTTTCAGTATATATCTTAATACAAACGTAGTGGGCATAACTTGATCCTGTTAGTATGTGTCTCCTTACTAAGAAAGTGTGCTAACTTGATCCTGTTAGTATGTGTCTCCTTACTAAGAAAGTGTGCTAACTTGATCCTGTTAGTATGTGTCTTCTTACTAACATAGTGAGCTAACTTGATCCTGTTAGCATGTGCCATTTTACTAACATAGTGAGCTAACTTGATCCTGTTAGCATGTGTCTTCTTACTAAGAAAGTGAGCTAACTTGGTTCTGTTAGTATGTGTCTTCTTACAAACATAGTGAGCTAACCTCATCCTGTTAGCATGTGTCTTATTACTAAGATAGTGAGCTAACTTGGTCCTGTTAGTATGTGTCTTCTTACAAACATAGTGAGCTAACCTCATCCTGTCAGTATGTGTGTTTTTACTAACAAAATGAGCTAATTTGATTCTGTTAGTATGTGCCTTAATACGAACGTACAGGGCTTAACTTGGTCCTGTTAGTATGTGCCTTAATACGAACGTACAGGGCTTAACTTGGTCCTGTTAGTATGTGCCTTAATACGACCGTACAGGGCTTAACTTGGTCCTGTTAGTATGTGCCTTAATACGAACTTACAGGGCTTAACTTGATCCTGTTAGTATGTGTCTTCTTACTAACATAGTGAGCTAACTTGGTCCTGTTAGTATGTGTCTTCTTACTAACATAGTGAGCTAACTTGGTCCTGTTAGTATGTGTCTTCTTACTAACATAGTGAGCCAACTTCGTCCTGTTAGTATGTGTTTTCTTACTAACATAGTGAGCTAACTTGGTCCTGTTAGTATGTGTCTTCTTACTAACATAGTGAGCTAACTTGGTCCTGTTAGTATGTGTTTTCTTACTAACATAGTGAGCTAATTTGATCCTGTTAGTATGTGTCTTTTTACTAACAAAATGAGCTAATTTGATCCTGTTAGTATGTGTCTTCTTACTAACAAAGTGAGCTAACCTGATCCTGTTAGTATGTGTCTTCTTTCTAACATAGTGAGCTAACTTGATCCTGATATAATGTGTCTTCTTACTAAGAAACAGAGAGCTACCTTGATACTGTTAGTATGTGTCTTCTTACTAACACAGTGAGCTAACTTGAACCTGTAAATATATGTATTCTTACTAACTAAGAGAGCTTACTTGATCGTGTTTGTATGTGTCTTAATACAAACGTAGTGGGCTTAACTTGATCCTGTTAGTATATGTCTTCTTACTAACACAGTGAGCTAACTTGAACCTGTAAATATATGTATTCTTACTAACTAAGTGAACTTACTTGATCTTGTTTGTATGTGTCTTCTTACTAGCATAGTGAGCTAACTTGATCCTGTTAGTTTGTGTCTTCTTACTAACATAGTGAGGTAACTTGATCCTGTTAGTATGTGTCTTTTTACTAACATAGTGAGCCAACTTGATCCTGTTAGTATGTGTCTTCTTACTAACATAGTGAGCTAACTTGGTCCTGTTTGTATGTGTCTTCTCACAGACATAGTGAGCTAACTTGGTCCGGTTAGTTTGTGTTTTTATACAAACGTAGTGGGTTCAACTTGATCATGTTAGTATGTGTTTTAAACAAACGTAGTGGGCTTAACTTGATATTGTTAGTGTGTTTCTTCTTACTAATATACATGTAGTGAGCTAACTTGGTCCTGTTATGATGGTCCCTCAGCTTTATTTAATCCTGTTATCATAAGCTTTAAGATAGAAAAGATAGAACGCCGAACGTAATCCTGTTATAATATGTTTAAGCTTAAATGATCCTTTTAGTATATTGTTTCTTCAGCTTATTTTAATTCTGTCAGAATGTGTCTCAAGCGATTTCCATTATTTCGGTTCAATATTATACTGTTTGATCAACACGCAACGCAAATTAAAGTTACTGTGCTTGAAAATGATGATACATTGACCTAAAGAAGTCGCAACTTTGAGCTGTGGGCAATACTGACACCCAAATGTTTAAATGAAACACGCCTTCTGTGATCCCTCCTTGGAACCTCTTTCACTAATTCCGTGTGTCTTCGGGAATGGAGACTTGACTTAGGGTTTACGCGGGTTTTCCTTACAGACATGTTATGACTGCGAACATGACAGTTACCCATTTAAAACATCATATACATTGATTAAGCATCGCATTGTATGATCTCTACCCGGCATTAAAGTCCATTAATAACTATTTCGTTTAACATAATTAAATTGAAAACCGAGTAATCGATTAAGTGCTATGAAATCTCACAAGCCCGATGGCAAATATTTCTTCGTGCTTTTTTTAAAATTTTAAACAAAATCATATGTTTGTATATAGAGTCGTGCCTCATAAATCTTAAATTATTTATATCGGGGCATTTTACATGTTTTTGCAAAGGTGTGCTATGTCCGGAGTTCGACACATTACCAGCAAGCTGAAACTTAACATAGAACCCAGTCGATCTTGCCCAATTGACTATCGTTTCATATCCGTTTAGACAAGTTTCATATTTTACATAGTTTTACAAATGTTCCATCTGTGTATTTTATATCACTTACATATCTTAATAAAAACACTTAAAAGTATTTTCTAACCATTTTATTCCCGCTATATATACAACATTTGAATACATATATGATACTGAATATACACTAAAGCAATGAAATGACATTACAAACCAATAAACAATTATTGAGTGCTTCTCATACCCTAAGGCCAAAGGCATTCCATACTAGTATTTAATATGGTTTATCTTCAAACGTCATCAAACATTGATAGCTTGTAAATAAACGGATATCGTTTTATATCTGTGTGGGGAGATGAAGGGACATGTGTAGTTGGATGTGTTTGTATTGTCATCAGTTGCATATGTGTTAATATTTTAAATATAAACATGTTTTTTTCATCAGTAGCATGTATTTATATTGTTAGTAGTAACATGTGTTTGCATTGTAATCAGTAACATGTGTTTGTATTGTAATCAGAAACATGTGTTTGTACTGTAATCAGTGACATGTGTTTGTATTGTAATCAGTAACATGTGTTTGTATTGTAATCAGTGGCATGTGTTTGTATTGTAATCAGTGGCATGTGTTTGTATTGTAATCAGTAACATTAGTTTTTCATTTTCAATTCTAAAATTCCTTTGTACAGCAAATGATCACAATGTTAGTTTTGTCATAAGTTAAATGTGTTTGTATTGTCATCAGTTAAACATTTGTTTTTTATTGTCAAATGTAACATTTGTTTGTATTGTAATAAGTAACATGTGTTTGTATTTTCAATAGTAACATTGCATGATTACAATACTATTTTTATCATAAGTTAGATGTGTTTGTATTGTCAATAGTTATATGTGTTTCTATTATAGGAAGTAACATGTGTTTGTGTTGTCGAAAATTACATGTGTTTGTATTGTTCTAAGTTACATGTACTAGTAATTGTAATGCCAAGCCAGTTGTCAATAATTGCATTTGTTTGTATTGAAGAAAATTACAAATGTTTGTATTGTCGGGTGTAACATTTGATTTTATTGCTGGATCTAACATTGGTATGCACTGTCATAAATTGCATGTGTTTGTATCGGCATTGGTTACATATGCTTGTATTGTCATAACTTACATGTCCAGATTTATAGTCCAGGTTCATAGTCCAGGTTCATAGTCCAGGTTCATAGACCACATTCACATTCCAGATTGATAGTCCAGGTTCATAGTCCAGGTTCATAGTCCATGTTCACATTCCAGATTGATAGTCCAGGCTCATAGTCCATGTTCACAGTCCAGATTCACAGACAGATTCATAATCAAGACTCATAATCAAGACTCATAATCAAGACTCATAGTCCAGGTTCATAGTCCAGATTCATAGTCCAGGTTCATAATCCAGGTTCATAGTCCAGGTTCATAGTCCAGGTTCATAGTCCATGTGCACAGTCCAGATTCTTATTCCATGTTCACAGTTCAGGTTCTTAGTCCAGATGTATTGTCCAGATTCATAGTCAATATTCATAGTCCAGATTCATAGTTCAGGTGGTTCTTAGTCCAGATGTATTGTCCAGATTCATAGTCCATATTCATAGTCCAGGTTCATAACTTTGCTTCACAGTCCTAGTTCATTTATTCAATTTAACTTCCAGGGTACACTCCATGATATACCACATACTCGGCTGCGTCAGCGGCTACCACTGAAAGTAATCAGAAATCATTTTCTGACTGTAAACAAATAGGCAGAAAAAACATTTAGGCTGACAGGCTCTTAGGCAGGCAGACAGATAGACAGGCAGACAGACATGTAGGCAGACAGACAGACAGACATACTGACAGACAAACGGACGGACGGACATGTAAGCAGACAGGCTTTCAATCAGGAAGGCATGCAGACAGGCAGGAAGAGAGGTTTTCAGGCAGGCAGACAGACATACAGACATGTAGGCAGACAGGCTCTCAGGCAGGCAGGCAGGCAGACGTAATAAAATTAATCACTTTATGTTCTATAAATCACCCGTGCGTATTAATCACTTCGTTATGCCTTATTAAATAGTAGCTTTGCTACAACTATTAATAAGTTCAATGAGTTTTAGCATAGTTTTTACATAAATATGTTTGTATAAACATTTATTTTAGGTTTTTGCATCAACTTCCATGTCTGATATGTTTCCAAATTAACTGCTCATATTAAAGGGCAAATACAAGAGATTGGCACCAAAAAAACACTCTTTTTTTAGCATACATCTTAAATAGCATACTTGTGTTCATCAATGTTTTAACAAAATCAAAATCACAACCACTATGTCATACTGAGTGCTTTGGTAGGATGTATTGATATATTACTCAATTTTATAGAACATTTATTACTGTGGTAATGCATAACTTACTGTCTGTAAATGCACTAGGCGTGGGCAGGTCAGTGTCTAGGTGGAACCAGATTGTTTGGTTTCCGCTAGAACACTCGGGATAGCTGATAATAGCTACAAACCACCGGCCGTCAATGCAATAATCGGAAGAATAAATAAACACAACAAAGCCTTTACTCCTGAAACACACAATGAAAGTTAATCAAGGTTGCTCAGCTTTTACCATTTTCAAACGGTTCCACCTTTCAGGTACATGACCACTTTCCTTCGAAAAAAAGAATATCAACCGATTTTAATGAAACTTGGAACAAACAATTGTTAATGACTGTACTTTTACGAAGTGTATTTATTTTTTAAATAATCCAGTTGTTTGTTGATTTACAGCGCCAACTAGCGGACACGTACATTTTGGCACAAACGTTAATAAAACCGTAAAACATATAATTTTAAGGTGTTTTTTTTTGTAAAAAATAAATCGGAATATAATTTATTGTTTGTTCCAAGTTTCATTAAAATCGGCCGACATTCATTTTTTCGTAGGAACGTGGTCATGTACCTTAAGTCAGATCTTAAAGAAATAAGACTCCCATAAGGGCGAAGTGCGAAAGCAAGGTAGATTTTCACCAATGGGCAGGTTATTTGTAAATTTAGAAAACAAATTCCACAAACCGGCATTTTCGGTCCATTTAGAGAACAAATTCCACTAATATAAAGTAATAAGGGCAGATTTTTACCATTATTATAAATAGTCGTTATGTTGGAAAGAAACGGTTTAAACTAACTCATTTAGTCATTATTATTATGGCAAAGCGTTTTTCAAAGTTTACTCCCCTAACGGAGAGAAATTAAAATTACTATGTTTACAAATCGAAAAACTTTGCAATTGCAATTTTAAAGCAAATGACACTTTTGTAATGTGTACCATATCAGAAATGGATGCCATATGCTATAGATATATCAAAAACCCTACCACAAACACCCAACCTACCCCAAACATTCACCCTACCCCAAATAATTATTAGGGTTAGGGTTAGGGTTAGGGTTTAAAGTATATTTCTCTTACGCTTCAACAAATAATTTTCTTGTTTTTACTTTTTTTGTGGATTCATTTTTTTTCAAATATGCCCTGAATATCATATTTTCGTACGGTGGCATATATGGTAACGACTTACTATCTCGCTCCATTTTATTGTATGCCTATCAAATTCATTTTCTATATCCAACAGTGAAAATTTAGCACGCCGTATTGAAAATCCTTATCATGAAACTGTCGTTTTCTGATTCCATATCAAGCGAGTACCGTTTGTAGTCTCGGAACTACTTTCGCGTTGCTACAAATAGCGTGACCCAAAAAATTGTAAAACCTGTCAACTTTTAAATAGAAAAAAAATCTAATTTTACTCACGCTCCAGATGTATGTCAATATTCAGGAACATGGTTCTCGTGTTCTACAATGAACCATGAGGATTTGCACGAAGCAGAGAACACTTCCAATCTATATAGACAGCCATTCAGTGAACTATTTGATTGTTTGCCATTTCGAATCTTACATAAATTGTTGCACTATCCATGTTTATTATCATATATATGAGCCGTCAACACAAAGAAGAAGGCGAATTCACGTTATCGATAGAAATAGCGTTTGACTCATGAACTACCCTCAATTCTGCATATAATGGTCTAAAAAATAAAACCAAGAATATTTCCTTTGTTAAAAATGGCCGCGTTACGTCTACAGGAAATGACGAATAGTATATATTCGTAAAATAAGTACGGTTTTTTGTTGTTGTTTTTTTGTGCAGTGACATTTTTTTGTTAATTTTGCTCAAACATAGAATATTTTGTTCTTATTTTCTGAATAATTAAACTAAGAGGTAATTCTGTAACTTCTGATTTCGTTTCGCTGTAGTAGCCTCCCTTGACTTCATTACACAAAACTACGTAACACATTCAAATTCATACGCGCATTTGACAGATGGCGGTAAAGATAAATCAAATTGAAACCGAAAAATAAAAAGGAATAATTCAATAGGCAGATATATGATCAATGGAATATTACGATTAAATGATTTTTGGTGACCTGCATGACGTCTCGTTCGATAAGTAAACATGTATCCATCTTGATCTGCGGTCTTGACGGATACTGGTTTACACACCGAACTCGAATTGATACAGGTCACCAGAAAAGCTTCCTATCATAATATCCCCTTTATAATCATCTTATGACGAAAACATGCATTTGGACATTTTACGTGTCAAATGTTTTAAAACAGTTGTCTGTGCTTTATTTAGCAAAATGTAGATCGTGATAAAATCCCTACTCACGGTGATTCACCAGCGCCTAATCAGAGCGTTGCTTTCTTGCAAAACTCTGTCAACAAAGGTCACGAAAGGTCGATTGGCTCGTGCAAATTGAACACAAGTGTTGTCGTTCAGAAAATCAAGTACGAATATAAATAGTGTCAATTAAATCTGATTTCTGTTTACGGCTTTCATACAATGTCTATTTGAGATCGTTTACCAAGGATCAAATGACTAAGTACGTATAGTTCAAAATCAATACATGCACATGTATAACAAAAAAAACGTTTGAGTGGTAAACCTTTTACTTCTTTAAACAGAATGCATTTACTGCTAACGAGATTACAACCGTATATTTAATTGCTGAATACACAAAAATATCAAATGATTGCTGATGGTTAAAATATTTACTGCGATCTACTATCGTCTTACCTAGAAAAAAGACCGTGTTTTCTGCACCTTTCTTTGAATTAAAACTCTGTATCTTTCTTGGAAATAATTGATTTCGACATTTATTCTTTCTTTTTGGTGTATTAAAACAATTGTATTAATTGTTGTAAATCTTATTTGGGATTGAGAGTGCATCTTTAACTGCTTGAACGTTAAAAAGCGAAAAAAACAACAACACGAAGCACACGTTCATTCTTATTGTTTTCAATTTTTTTTACAAAAGCTTGTTTTCTGTTTCAATAAGCCTTTTACCAAAATGTATTTTCTGTTTCAATAAGCATTTTACAAAAGTATGTGTTTTCTGTTTCAATAAGCCTTTTACAAAAGTTTATCTTCTGTTTCAATAAGTCTTATACACACGTTTGTTTTATTCTTCAATAAGCCTTTTGCAAGGTTTTTTTTCTGTTTCAAGAAGCCTGTTAAAAAAGGTGTGTTTTTTTTCTTTTTTCAATAAGCCATCTTACAAAATTACTCAGTGATTACGTCAATTATTTTATGTTCCTCCTAATCCCCATTGTCATCCTCTTCCTCATTGTCATCATCATCTTCAACGTCGTTCTCTGCCAGATCACGATCTGAAAGGTTTGTAAACATAATCATGCTAACTATCAAAGGTTGCGAGGACCATTCCACTTTTCCAACATGCAATCTTTTTGATCCTTTGTCAACCTCACTTGTTTCAATTGTCAGTGTTAAACTTGGTAGTTTCACCGTTGCTGTTACATATAGTTCGTAATGGCGTTGCGATTTCTCAAGTTGTAAAGGGTTTTTAAACTTAATGGTTAACTGCGCCAATGACTTTAATGTTGTTCTATATGAAAATCCCAACGGGTAAATTCTGATTTCAATCGTTAAAGATAAACCCCGCTCTAAGTCAATACGACGGTCATATTGGTCAAGTTTTGGATCATGACAAATACTGAAATCAGATAGTTTTATTCCTTTGCAAAACATTGTTTTGTTGACCTTTATCAAAAATGACGAAGTCACAGATGTTTTGATTTTTTTGATATTATAACCAGTATAAATTTCTACCGATTCAATTTTGGGCATTCGCATTTCCTTGAACTTTTCGTTGGTACAATTGTTTGTGTAATGCATGAAATACACCATTTCCTTAGAATGAAACCCTCTTTCCGCACACTCCGAAAATTCAAGAAAAGACAGACTGCCCAGGCGGATGTAATTGAATGCGCTTCCTAGCATTTTCCTGAATCGTCTAAAAGTCAGGTTTAGTGGTGCTTGATCTTCCATACTGTTACGTCTGACCCAATCGATAGCACGTTGAAATATTTTCTTTTCGTCTACATGAAATGTATCTCCTTTTAACACGTACATTAAACAGTTTTGGGACATCATCAAAAACCCATCCGTTTGAATTACTGTAGATGCATTTTCGTCGATAAAATCACAGGCCGCGTCCCTTAGACTCGCGTTGTCATACTGCAAAGCTAGGTCAAGTCGTTCACAAACATTTTCGATCCTAATGCTACTTTGTAGTAACTGGCAGCATTTTTCGACCAGTGATGGGACTTGGAAGAAATGGGCAGTCTTCAAAACGTTCCCAGCATTATCATCGGAGATTTCTATGGCCTCAGAATAGAGAAACCTGAATAAAAATAAATTAAGCAAGCTTACTTCTAAACAATTAAGCTGTAAAATCACAGATTGACGGTTTTGACATTTTTTTGGCTTTCGTTTCAGAATCAGATGATTTTGGTATCCATGCCATCTTTAGTTATATAAGGCAACTCACAATAGAACATATCTCATTTGTTAACGTAAACTGCCGACAATATATTTTTTAAAGCGTAAGTTACTTTTTTAGCTATAAAATATCAATTTTCGAACGTAAATATGAAAAACTTATATCTGCTCTTTCGTCAGAAGTCTTTTATCATTGGTTGTAAGACATTAACGCAACAATTTGCTTATTTATTAGACCAAAAATTGTCAAAACGGTCAATATGTGAGAGTGTAGCTTTAATACTTGGTTAGTCCCATGGATGGAAAATGTTTATCTGCTAAGGTGGAAGAATTTATCGGTTGAGCTCATTTTGCTGAAATAGTTGTTCACATTATAATCAAGCCCTTAGTTATCCGTGTGTCATAAACGACCCCATAAGGAAAAATAAGACAGGTTGCCTGTCCATGTGTTCGTAGTATATACACGTACTTATCATATACGGACATGAAGTAGAAATTACACGCATATTCCTCCCATTAGATATTTGAAAACGTTTATAAGATATTATATTAAGGATACAAGTATTACTTTTGATATGATTTAAAATATCTCCCCAAGACACTGTTCTTTAAGACGCAATGGCCTTTTTATGTGAAAATTACCTTATAAGTAGGTCCATCTGCTCGTAACTGAAGGTTGTGATCTGTATTGTGTTCCCTTTGTCAGCCGCTGGACCAAACAACATGGCCTCGAAAACAGGACTACGGGATGCAAGCATCATCTTGTGGGCCTTTATTTGTAGTGTTTCTCCATTCTGATATACCAGTACAACATTTGTATAATGTAATTTGCAAATCATACAAGCTTTCAACCAGCTTAGCATATACAGCTTAGATGTAATTGTTAAATGTGTGTAAACTATTTGTGTCTCTTGTTTCTTGTTTTATTGGCCTTGGTCCAAGGTCTTAGTTAAAAGCTGGTTAAAGTATTTTGTGTGCGAAGGAGTACATATACTCATAGAGTCGTTTATTAAGCGTTACGCAGGATTCGGGTAAAAATTAAAGAAAATTTTGTTCTCATAAATTAGTATCACAGCATGGCGATCATAGTTTTGGTTTCATTAGATATAGCCATCGTAAAAAAAAAATATTTATTTATTTAGAAATACAAACGTTTATAGCAACGAGCGATATTCCTATGACCTCATTTCATACAATATACAGCACACTAGTACAATTCAAAACTAATTAAACAAGTGATTTACCTCGTTCGTACACACTAATTCCACGTCCGTCCACAAACTATGATCGAATGCATACGTAACACTCTCGGCGAGGTTTCTTTTCTCTTGCCAAGCTTCCATTGCTGAGTTGGGAATGGTGTTCTACCAAGAAATGAATTCAGAATTATAATATATGTTTGTTTGTGTACCTGTAAGAAACGTCTAGTGGAAACGGCGTTCTACCCAAAAATGAATTCAGATTTAAAATATATGTTTGTTTGTGTGTGTACCTGTAAGATAAGTCTAGTGGAAATGGCGTTCTACTAAAAATGAATTCAGATGAGATATATATGTCTGTCTGCCCACTTGTAAGGTTTGTCTGTTGAAAAAAGTATTCTGTCATAAAATGAATTCAGGTTAGATGCATCTGTCTGTTTGTCTACCTGAATGATTTGTCTGATGGAAAATAATGTTATACCACAAAAATTCATCCAGAGTTATAATATCTGTCTGATTGTCCACCTGTAAGAATTTTGTTTTTGCAATGGCGTTCTACCAAAAAATGAATTCAGCTTACTAATATCTGTATGTTTGTCCACCTGTAAAAAATGCATTCAGAGTAATAATAACTGTCCGTTTGTCCACTTGTAAGTTTTGTCTGATGGGATTAGTGTTCTACCAAGAAAGGGAACTTAGATAAGATATATATGTCTGTTTGCCCACCTGTAAGTTTTTTATGTTGGGAATAGTATTCTACCAAAATATGAATTCAGATAAGATACATTTGTCTGTTTGCCCAACTGTAAATTTTGTCTGTATGGAAAAGTGTTCGAACAAAAAATGAATTTACATACGATATATCTGTCTGTTTGCCCATCTCTAAGATTTGTCTGATAGGAATGGTGTTCTACCAAAAAATGATTTCAGATAAGGTATATCTGTCTGTTTTTCCACCTGTAATATTTTTTCTGATGGGTATGGCGTACTAACAAATATGAAGTCAGATTAATAATATCTGTCTGTTTGTCATTATGTAAGATTCTTCTGGGAAATAATGTTCTACTAAAAATAATTCAGATTTAAATATATGTCAGTTTGACCTCATGTAAGATTTGTCTGTTGGAAATCGTGTTCTACCAAAAAGTGAAATCAGGGTTGGTATTTAATATTTAACTTTTTCAACTTAGTATAATCTCATGATCATACATCAGTGAGTTTATTCACTCTTTTAGTCAGTTATTGATAACTAGAAATCCGATTAATTACATCATTCTTAGAATCAAGGGGCTGTTTCAATAATGTATTTCTTTCCCAACTTTAATAAACCTAATTCTGAATAAAAGTAGCAAATGATTAATAGTTCATTTGTTTAATTTCCAAAACTTTGTGATCATCTCTGTTGTACACCTATGTAGCAAGGTAATGAAACTAAGGCACTTAGATCTCAATTTACGACTTAGATATTTTTTGAAACGGCACCTCATTATTATTTGCATTTGTTATGTTCGAAATGTATTGATTGACAATGGATACAGGATCGGATTAAAGCTTCTTATATAAGGTTATACTGTTTTATTGAATCTTTCTTGTCCCAGTGCGCCTTTGTACTGAAATGTTTCGAAAGGAAAACAAGAATTATCTTAGATAAAAAAAAATAATATGACCTACGTTCGGGACTCATCTGGCGTTTTCCATCGTGTATGTAGTGTGGGTGTCCCAAGACAAAACCACTCAACTTCGGAGTTCGAATATTATTTATTTATACGTAGTCGAACGAAACCTAAAACATATAATAAAACATATAAAAGTATATGCTAACATAATCATATTATTAATAACACCAAATACAAAGACAATGGACAGTGATCGGTAAATATATCAAGGGAGACTTCGCGGTTAAATACATAAAACATTCTAAGAACTATGAGCAATAAACTTACCAGGCACGTCTAAATAATAATTAAATATGAATGAATATTTGAGCTCAAAGATAAGAGCGAATATTAAATAAGTAAGAATATTTCAGCTCAATGATAAGAGCGAATATTAAATAAATAGTAACAACTGTTACAATTGAAATCTTGACTTGCGTCGATGATGATTCAGAACGGAATGATATATGTGTATATATAAATAAGGGCGTGTGCAATGAAGCGGGAAAAAGGGGAAAAGGCATTATGAACCAATCAATCACTCTATAAATTTAGACAAACTCGCATAACCAGTATTCACGCTCTGACGCACTCGGACATAGACGGACTTTGACGGACATAGACGGACAGTAACGCACAGAGGACAATAACTACGTAGCACAACACTAAACACGACGATACACAAACAATACAAAACGATATACGATATAGAACCATACCAAACACACAAACTAATAAAATACTGAAATATGCACCTTGCTACATACTCCCCCTCCTGGTTGGAATGTACCCTACATTCAGGAAACATACTTTCCGGGTAAAGAGAGTAAATAACTTTATCTCAAGGAAATGAAATATGATAGATATCAATATTAAGTGTCAACGATATTGTATTCAAATAATATTACGAGAAGAATAAAATCTCATAATGTATAGCAAAGGCTTAAGTATTGTATATAAAATATGAGACAAAGGATGTGGCAAATACAATAGAGTATATCTCAAACAGATACAACTGTTAATACATATATGTCACAAAGGGCAGCAGTCGCTTCGCAATGAAAATGCCTGTAACGCAATATGAATATTATAATGGGTAAAACCATAGTACACTGCGCTATAATAATAAAACTACTAATATTGTTGTGAAAACTACCTGAAATGCTATAATGAGAGCAGTATAACTCATACATAAGCCTACTCAATCTACTTAGTCTCAAACAAAGAATTCAGCTGTTTGCTGATAAGCCCACTCGCCATACCTATCAGGTGGACGTTTAGTACGTCGCGGCCTGGGCACGGGTATGGGAGTAACAGGACTCGGACTAAGTCTAGAAATAACTGGATCAGGAGTACGTAAGGACGGGACAGGACTGGGCGTAGGTGGAGCGACAATATGAGGGGTATGGACAGGAGAGGACGGGGCTAAAGAATTGACACGTGTGGCCGGTTGAGAAGGACTGAAACGACGAAGACCTCGACGCTGAGGGATGATATAGACAGCGGAGGAACTTGACTCATCCGAGCTAGTGTCGCCATCATACTCCTTGTCAACAGGGGCTGCTCTGGTCCTCGGTCTGGCTTTTGGGACAGGTTGAGGTGCAGGTGACTCCTCGTCAGTGGGAATTGACTGAAAAGGGAGAAGCATGTTCCGGTGTAATGTTCTTACAGGTCCGTTGCCGGACTCCAGGCGAACCTTGTACACCGGCTGACCATCGTACGGAACGTCTACGATAACGTAGGGGCTACGTTCCCATCGGATGGCGAGCTTCTGCCTTCCCTGGAGGTTGACATTCCTGACCAAAACGATATCACCAACGACAAGCTTATTCTCGTGAACACGACGGTCATAGTGGGCCTTGTTCTGGCTGGCTCGCTTTTGTGCGGCTTCTCTGGCAACCTTGTATGCATAGTGCATACGTTTCTGTAACCTTGCGGCGTAGCTGGAATAATTAGAGTCAGCAAGGTTACCCGGACTGGTGCCCATAAAAGCGTCAACGGATAAACGGGGATGCCAGCCAAACATCAGGAAATGCGGGGAGAAACCTGTAGAAGAACTTTTAGTTGCGTTGTAAGCTTGAACAAGGGCTGGAAGATAATCTTTCCAGTTGGCCTTAAGATCATCGTTAAGCGTGCCAAGCATACGTAAAAGAGTGCGATTGAAACGTTCCGCAGAAGGATTACCCATAGGGTGAAAAGGTGTAGTGCGCGTTTTGCGGACATTCGCAAGAGTACATAACTCCTTAATAACCTTGGACTCAAAATTACGCCCTTGATCAGAATGCAATTGCTCGGGAAAACTGTAATGCACAATAAAGTGCTCATATAGGGCCTTGGCGGTGGTAGTCGCTTTTTGGTTGCGACATGGAATCGCCTTAGCATAACGAGTGAAGTGGTCCGTTATGACAAGGACATCCTCGTACCCACCCTTGGACCTCTCGAGCTTCAAGAAATCCATGCATACAAGCTGCATCGGTCGTGTGGTGTTGATGGGTACGAGTTCTGCACGTGGTACCACAGGCGTCTTCCTACAGACACAAGATAGACAGGAAGAAACATGATCCTTAATAAAGGATTCCATACCAGGCCAAAAGAAGCGTTGGCGGGCAAGCCATAGAGTCTTGTCGCCGCCAGGATGACCGACATCATGGTGGATACCACGAAAAGCAACAGATCTGTAAGCAGCAGGAACAACTAACTGACGGACCTGCTCACCATCCACGGTAGCGGTTCTGTAAAGAATACCATTATCAAGAGAAAGAGATGAAAGATCACGGAGTAGACAACGGACTTCTCGAGACAACTCCTCCCCCCTCGGCCGAGAACCGGACCGCAGGATGGAAACAACTCTGGAAACATCAGCATCCTTGGCCTGCTCCTGCACCCAATCGACAGGATTAACTGGGACAGTATCTGAAAAAATATCTTCTCCAAGGACTGCGTCACTATCACAAGAAAAACTCTCAACAGCAGCAAAAGAAGTAGTAGCTGCCAGACAAATAGCTTTGACAGCTTCAGAAAACATCTGTGGCTTACGACTCAAACCATCACAGTCGTTATTAGATTTGCCGGACTTGTAAACAATATCGAAGTTGTACGCAGACAAGGCCGCCACCCAGCGGTGACCTGTCGCGTCAAGCTTCGCAGACGCCAAAACATAGGTCAATGGATTGTTGTCCGTGAAAACAGTGAAGGTGTTACCAAACAAATAGTCGTGGAACTTGTCGGTGACAGCCCATTTGAGTGCGAGGAATTCTAGCTTATGAGCAGGGTAATTCCGCTCACCTGCCCGAAGACCTCGGCTCGCATAAGCAATCACCTTCTCCTCGCCTTCCTGCTCCTGTAAAAGAACTGCGCCTAAACCGGTCCCACACGCGTCTGTATGGACGATGAAGGGTTTACTGAAGTCAGCGAAAGCTAGGACGGGAGAAGAAGTAAGTTTAGTCTTTAAAAGATCAAAAGAATGTTGCTGGGCGTCAGACCAGGACCACGGGGCTGGGGAATTTCTTTTAGATTTTCTAGACTTCTTAGAAGACTTGGTGGAACCGTGCCCTTCGAGGAGTTGGTTAAGGGGATGGGCTATCTTAGAGTAACCCTGTATAAACCTACGGTAGAAACCAGCAGTCCCTAAAAAACTACGCAACTCCTGGACATTCTTAGGGACGGGCCAATCAGAAATTGCAGATGTCTTGTCCGGGTCAGTGGAAATACCATTGGCCGAGATAACATGGCCAAGGTAGGTAACTGACGACTTAAAGAACTCGCATTTTGAGCCTTTTAGTTTAAGACCATGAGAATGGAGGCGTTGAAAAACAGATTCGAGACGGGACAAATGTTCTTCGAAAGAGTCAGAGAAGATAAGGATATCGTCAATGAAAACAAGACATTCTCTGAGGTTTAAATCGCCCATACATTTCTCCATAAGACGCTGAAATGTAGCGCCACTGTTCGTCAGACCGAAAGGCATTCGGTTGCACTCAAAGAAGCCAAGATTGCCTACAGAAAATGCGGTCTTGTGCTTGTCTTCTTCTTCCATTTCGACTTGCCAGTAACCTGAGCGTAAGTCTAGTTTGGAGAAAAACTTGGAACCTACCAAAGTGTCGACGGTATCATCGAACCTTGGCAGCATATAGGCGTCCTTACGTGTCCTGGAATTCAACATACGGAAATCCAGACAAAAACGCAATGAGCCGTCTTTCTTTCGCACCAGAACTACATTAGAGGAGTACGGGCTATCACTTTCGCGAATCGCACCGCAGTCAACCATATCTTTAAGATGTTGACGTACCTCCTCATACATTCCTGGTGGAATCTTGCGGTATGGTTGTTTAAAGGGCGTGTCATTGGTAAGAACTATCTTATGTTTGACGATATTGGAACAGCCAAGATCAGTAGGGCCGGTAGAAAAGATATGACGCCAATTACCAAGTACTTGGCGAACCCGCAGAATCTGATCTGGTGACAAGTTATCGATGTCGATTTTGACACCAAGATCGTCAACTGGGTCAAGACTAGAAGAAGAGGAAGGAGGAAGTGAAGAAGCAAGATTATCAACGACCTTGACCTCGTCTATAACACATATGTCTGACTTTGGCCGGATAAATACGGGTTTGGCAGTCATGTTGCACAACCTAACAGGGACCTTGACATAATTACCATGGTGAGGAGCCTTCAAAACATGGGGTCTAACAAGGTATGGGCTATCAGGAGAAATGTTCTCAGTAACAATCTTCTGAACATCATGTTTAAGACCTCTGGCAATTCCGTTAAGGGTAACATACTCATAAGGACCAAGTTCTACAGTATGCTCATTAGTAGACTTTACTGTAATAGGTTCACAGACTAGGGCATCAAAGGCTGATTGCCAAGAATCAGGCAATGGACGGGCGGGTGCCACAGACGCTGACTTACAACGTCTAATGATATTGGTGCCCACAATCACCGGATGACTGCCAGTGTCGGGAACTACAAGTACTGGAACATCAAGTTCAAAATTCAAATCAGGAACAGCCAGAGTGATTTCAATATACCCAAAAATGGCAAGTTTGTTACCATTGGCAACAGTAACATTTATGTCGATATTCAAATCAGACAATTCCTTCAAAGGAGGCTTACTAGGCAAAGACCTAAAGAAAGTATCACTAATAGTGGTGACCATGGAACCACTGTCTATCAGACCTATAGTAGGAACTGAATCAACGACAACATTGGATGTATTGGACGCACCAACAATATCAGAAACACTAACAGACTGGCCGAAAACGGCGCCAACCCCTGGGTGGCCACTGGCAGGGGCGGCTAAAAGTTTGGGTGACTAGGGGACTGACCAAAAGAAGAATGGCGGCCACCACCTCTACCACGCCGGGAACCACGGTTACCACCAGAGTATACATTGGGTGTCGGAGGGCCGTAACCATGCGGTCTGGGAGGTGCCGCCTGGGAAGGGGAAAACAAAGGAGGAATGTATTGGGGTGGGGGTACACTAACATCAGGCGAAAGTGTGAGAGTGTCTAGGCGCTGTAAAATAGTGGAAAACTTTTTATCAACACCAGACTGGACAGAAGATATCCGGGAATTGAGCCGTTGCTCTAAGTCAGAAAGCTTCTTATCAAAGTTGGGGTGCTGAGAACTGGGGGGCATAGATTGCTGTTGGCTAGAAGCATGGGGGGATTTGGACTTTGGTAAAGAAAGGGACAGCTCTTTATCAACCTGCCTGACATCCCGGAGAAACGCGTCATAATCTGCTGCTGCGTCTAACTTGTGGCGTGTGTTTGTGCGCAACATCTCTGTGCGCAAACCAGACCATAGTCTTTCGCAAAGCAGTTCGTTACGATTTGTCAATGGGATGCGGCCGCTGTCAAAAGCTTGCGTCAAAGCCGACTCGAGCCGACAACCAAAAGATGTGACAGACTCATCTGGTCTTTGAGCCAAATTGAAAAACTCCTTCATAGATAAAGACTTTTGAGAAGGTTCGCCATAATTCACTTCAAGTTTCCGGAGTACCGTGTCTACTGTAATATTTTCACCAAGTGAAACTAGTAAACGACGAGCTGTACCCCGTAATGAAGACCTGATAGCTTGCAGCACTAAGGAAGAAGACAAAGAAGTGTCTTTCCTCAGACAACGCACCTCATGGCGCCACTCATAAAAATTGATCTCTGACTTAGGCGTAGGATCATCACCAGAGAACGGTGGGATCTTCGGTGCCTTAGTCGCCATAGAAGAAGAAGGTGTAAAAGCAAAATGAGATGGGGGCGTGGAAGGTTGGGTCAAAAGGGACATCAATGGTTGGGGCTTTGGCTTGACATTAGAACCTGAAAGAGGTTTGGGCTTAACATCAAAAATGGGTGGGGCAAGCTTAGGTGTAATATTATACTTGCTGGACAGTAACTGTAACATTTCAGCTTCAGATGGGTATGACATATCACCACCAACTGCACCAAGCTTCTCCTCGGACATGGGGGCTTCTTCGTCACTCATGGTGACAGAAAGCAACAACAACAAAAGGTATAACAAACCCAGAATGAAGAAATGATGTACAGAAAATACAGTAGAAAAGAAAGGGCAAATAAAACAAAAATAAATTAATAAAACAGAAAGCGGCTATGATCCACTACACTGTGTGTGACTATGAGTGTATTAGTGATCACAATGTGCTATGCTCACCAGTGAATTATTAATAAATGCCAATGTATATCTTTAATTAAAAAAAAATATATCAACGGATGTGTAAAACTATATGTGTACTGTATGTGTAATTAAATTTTAATGTGTGTAAATTAAGTCTAATTAATTATGATGAAAATAAATTTCAAAGTTGATTTATTGAAATAAAAAATTGAACTTATCCTATTGATGTATGTGAATGTTAAACTTTAATTCAAATGACAAATAAATGAATTTTAATTAAATTTATGAAATTAAATGTAAAGGCCAAAGACAAAGCAAAGGACAGATCCGTTAAAAAGTACAAATAATACAAGTGATAAATTTAATGGCCGGGGACCAGTCTAAGTTTAAACAAGTTCAGGGTCAAATAGGGTCAAAAGGTGTTCCCTAAATATTCTAGTAGGCTACCAAGTTTATTTATATAACTATTTCTATTTAAGCTATGACACAACTACCATAAATACACCTGGTTTAGCTATATCCACACAGTAACTATGAACAATAAATAATTAAAGTACTAAATTGTGTGTGAAACAAAACTTAATAAAATGATTTCAGAATCTCAAATTAATCAAAACTGAGATCACACTCTGAAATGTAAATAATCACAGGGAAAACTGGAAATAAAGTAGGAAAACTATATGAAAAAGGGCAAATATTTATAACCTAGTCTGACAGGTGAAATTATGAAACATATAATGTACAAAGAACACAGAAACAAAGAACACAGAAACACACAAGAAACAAATAAACAAACAACTATGCAAATGAATACAGTAACTTGCCAAGCACACTTAACCGGTCATGCAAGGGGAAATTTGGGATGGGTTAAAGCAGGGGTAATGTGTATATGTGTAGTTTAAATTTATATGTGTAATATGTGTGAAGGATGGAAAACACAATAATAAATACACAAGTTTTCTAATGATAAATATGATCTAAACTAATGTGCTAAACTAAGTGTAAAGCATGTATAAATTAATTGTAAGCGTGTAAAATTAAGCAAAGCAATGTATGCAACCAAAATATATGCAGAAGCCAGGCAAGATCACAATAACCCAGCAAAATGAAAATAATGAAGCAAATGAAATAAAGCACAGAAATACTAATCTATGACACAAGTAAAGCAAGCAAGTTTACACAAAACAAAACATTTAAAGCACAGTCAATAGATAAGCAATTCAAAAGGAGCCGTGTGTACAATTAATTAAACATATGAATTTAGCTGTCAAAATTAACTGTCAAAACAAATACCGGGTCGTGAAATTATGTCACAAATGAAAATGACTGACAAAGTACAAAATGACAGTTACAATTTCAAGCAAGACAGACAAAATCAATACCAAATGAAATGAAATAAACCAAAAATATATGTACTCTTACCGTAAATAAAGCAATAAATCCAAAAAGTAATCCAAAAAAATCTAGGTCACACTATTTTCACTTTATAAATGTCAACTAGCCGGTTTACTCAAAAGGAAAAAAATAGTTACAGCCAAAATATCAAAAACTTACAAAGTTATATATAAAATAAGGGTACTCACGGTTCAACGAAAAAAAATCACACACACACAAAAATACAATCCACAATTACAAATAACACATATATCACAGACAAAACACACAGAAATCCATACGCGGTGCTCCTCTTCTGTCACGTGACACGCGATCAGCTGATAACTGTCAAATTTGACAGATAAAATGTAAATAAAACAGGATTAGAGTCTCTCGCGAAATATACTACACGATCAGGGAGGATGGGTGGGGGAAAGGACTGGGGGGTATATTGCACGATCAGGGAGGATGGGTGGGGAAAGGGACGGGGAGGTATACCAAAACGGAGGTGCCGGCGGATATGCTGGGCTTCTCGACCTCTTCTGGGCGTCAAAACGCAGACAAAATCCCCTCAACGTCTGGTCTGGAGGACACGACGGCCTGGCTCTGGACTACTCCAACCTCGATCGGGGAGCCATTTGTAGTGTGGGTGTCCCAAGACAAAACCACTCAACTTCGGAGTTCGAATATTATTTATTTATACGTAGTCGAACGAAACCTAAAACATATAATAAAACATATAAAAGTATATGCTAACATAATCATATTATTAATAACACCAAATACAAAGACAATGGACAGTGATCGGTAAATATATCAAGGGAGACTTCGCGGTTAAATACATAAAACATTCTAAGAACTATGAGCAATAAACTTACCAGGCACGTCTAAATAATAATTAAATATGAATGAATATTTGAGCTCAAAGATAAGAGCGAATATTAAATAAGTAAGAATATTTCAGCTCAATGATAAGAGCGAATATTAAATAAATAGTAACAACTGTTACAATTGAAATCTTGACTTGCGTCGATGATGATTCAGAACGGAATGATATATGTGTATATATAAATAAGGGCGTGTGCAATGAAGCGGGAAAAAGGGGAAAAGGCATTATGAACCAATCAATCACTCTATAAATTTAGACAAACTCGCATAACCAGTATTCACGCTCTGACGCACTCGGACATAGACGGACTTTGACGGACATAGACGGACAGTAACGCACAGAGGACAATAACTACGTAGCACAACACTAAACACGACGATACACAAACAATACAAAACGATATACGATATAGAACCATACCAAACACACAAACTAATAAAATACTGAAATATGCACCTTGCTACATGTATGTCCACCTATGTCGGTATATCAGTAGAAGTATTGATTTTTAAATACTCGAATAAATAAATTGTAGTGTTGTAATGTGTAGTTTTTATTGATTTACAACGAAGTGGATTGTGCTTAAATGATTAAGACTCCAAAGAATTCATTGCATTACTTATTCTTTCGGCGTAAAATAGCCTATTTGTAACAGCTTTCAACAACTATTAACATTAGCGCTTGTGGGCTTGTTTCTTTAAACCTGTAAATTGTAAGCAGGCCTGTGTACTCCTATGAAATATGAACTACTCTCTTTAAACTATGAAAGGTGAACTATTCTTTTTAACCTGAAATGTGTCGCTAGTCTCTGTACTCCTATGTAATGTGAGTTAGTCTCTGTACTCCTATGAAATGTGAGCTAGTCTCTATAAACCTATGTAATGTGCGCTGGTCTCTGTACTCCTATGAAATGTGAGCTAGTCTCTGTACTCATATGTAATGTGAGCTAGTCTCAATAAACCTACGGAATGTGAGCTAGTCTCTATAAACCTATGGAATGTGAGCTATTCTCTATAAACCTACAATATTTGAGCTAGTCTTTATAAACCTATGAAATGTGAGCTATGCTCTGTACTCCTATGTAATGTGAGTTAGTCGCTATAAACCTACGAAATTTGAGCTAGTCTCTGTACTCCTATGTAATGTGAGTAAATCGCTATAAACCTACGAAATTTGAGATAGTCTCTGTATTCCTATGAAATGGTAGCTAGTCTCTATAAACCTACGAAATTTGAGCTAGTCTCTATAAACCTATGAAATGTGAGCTATTCTCTATAAACCTATGGAATGTGAGTTAGTCTCTATAAACCTATGGAATGTGAGCTAGTCTCTATAAACCTATAGATGTGAGTTATTCTCTATAAACCTATGGAATGTGAGTTAGTCTCTATAAACCTATGGAATGTGAGTTAGTCTCTGTACTCCTATGTAATGTGAGTTAGTCTCTGTAAACCTACGAAATTTGAGATAGTCTCTGTACTCCTATGTAATGTGAGTTAGTCTCTATAAACCTATGGAATGTAGGTTAGTCTCTTTAAACCTATGGAATGTGAGTTAGTCTCTATAAACCTATGAAATGTGAGCTAGTCTCTATAAACCTATGGAATGAGAGCTAGTCTCTATAAACCTACTAAATTTGAGCTATTCTCTATAAACCTATGTAATGTGAGTTAGTTTCTATAAACCTCTGGAATGTGAGCTAGTCTCTATAATCCTATGAAATGTGAGCTAGTCTCTATAAACCTATGTAATGTGAGTTAGTCTCTATAAACCTATGGAATGTGAGTTAGTCTCTATAAACCTATGGAATGTGAGCTAGTCTCTATCAACCTACGAAATTTGAGCTATTTTCTATAAACCTGTGTAATGTGAGCTAGTCTCTATAAACCTATGGAATGTGAGCTAGTCTTTATAAACCTATGAAATGTGAGCTAGTCTCTATAAACCTATGAAATGTGAGTTAGTCTCTATAAACCTATGAAATGTGAGTTAGTCTCTATAAACCTATGGAATGTGTGTTAGTCTCTATAAACCTATGGAATGTGAGTTAGTCTCTATAAACCTATGGAATGTGAGTTAGTCTCTATAAACCTATGGAATGTGAGTTAGTCTCTATAAACCTATGGAATGTGAGCTAGTCTCTATAAACCTATGTAATGTGAGCTAGTCTCTATAAACCTATGGAATGTGAGTTAGTCTCTATAAACCTATGGAATGTGAGTTAGTCTCTATAAACCTATGGAATGTGAGTTAGTCTCTATAAACCTATGGAATTTGAGCTAGTCTCTATAAACCTATGAAATGTGAGCTAGTCTCCATAAACCTATGAAATGTGAACTTGTCTCTATAAACCTACGAAATTTGAGCTATTCTCTATAAACCTATGTGATGTGAGCTATTCTCTATAAACCTATGGAATGTGAGCTAGTCTCTATAAACCTATGAAATGTGAGCTGGTCTCTATAAACCTATGTAATGTGAGTTAGTCTCTATAAACCTATGGAATGTGAGCTAGTCTCTATAAACCTATGGAATGTGAGCTAGTCTCTATAAACCTACGAAATTTGAGCTATTCTCTATAAACCTATGTAATGTGAGCTAGTATCTATAAACCTATGGAATGTGAGCTAGTCTCTATAAACCTATGAAATGTGAGCAAGTCTCTATAAACCTATGTAATGTGAGTTAGTCTCTATAAACCTCTGGAATTTGAGTTAGTCTCTATAAACCTATGGAATGTGAGTTAGTCTCTATAAACCTATGGAATGTGAGTTAGTCTCTATAAACCTATGGAATGTGAATTAGTCTCTATAAACCTATGGAATGTGAGTTAGTCTCTATAAACCTATGGAATGTGAGCTAGTCTCTATAAACCTATGTAATGTGAGCTAGTCTCTATAAACCTATGGAATGTGAGTTAGTCTCTATAAACCTATGGAATGTGAGTTAGTCTCTATAAACCTATGGAATGTGAGTTAGTCTCTATAAACCTATGGAATGTGAGTTAGTCTCTATAAACCTATGGAATGTGAGTTAGTCTCTATAAACCTATGAAATGTGAGTTAGTCTCTATAAACCTATGGAATGTGAGCTAGTCTCTATAAACCTATGGAATGTGAGCTAGTCTCTATAAACCTATGGAATGTGAGTTAGTCTCTATAAACCTATGGAATGTGAGTTAGTCTCTATAAACCTATGGAATGTGAGCTAGTCTCTATAAACCTATGGAATGTGAGCTAGTCTCTATAAACCTATCAAATGTGAGCTAGTCTCTATAAACCTAAGTTATGTGAGTAAGTCTCTATAAACCTATGGAATGTGAGCTAATCTCTATAAACCTACGAAATGTGAGCTAGTCTCTGTATTTCTATGTAATGTGAGTTAGTCTCTATAAACCTATGGAATGTGAGTTAGTCTCTATAAACCTATGGAATGTGAGCTAGTCTCTATAAACCTATGAAATGTGAGCTTGTCTCTTTAAACGTATGAAATGTGAGCAGGTCCCTTAAACCAATGAAATGTGAGCTAGTCTCTTTAAACCGATGAACTATGAGCGGGTCTCTTTTGATCCCTATGAAATGTGAGCAGGTCTCTTTGAACCTATGAAATTTGAGCGTGTATCTTTAAATCTATAAATGTGAGTAAGTCTTTTTTCATCTATGAAATGTGATCTTGTATATTTAAATTTATAAAATGTGAGATAGTCTCTTTAATCCTATGAAATGTGAGCTAGCCTCTTTAAACGTATGCAATATGAACAGGTCCCTTAAACCTATGAAATGTGAGCAGGTCTCTTTAAACCGATGAACTGTGAGCAGGTCTCTTTAAACCTATGAAATTCGAGCTAGTCTCTGTACTCCTATGACATGTAAGCCAGTCTCCTTGAACTTATGAAATGTGAGCAGGTCTCTTTGGTACTATATAATATGAGCTTATATCTTTAAACCTTTTCAATCTGAGCACGTCTCTTTGCTCTGATGAAATGTGAGCTAATGTCTTTGAACCTATAAAATGTTAGCAGGTCTCTTTGAACCTATGAAATGTGAGTTAGTATCTTCGAACCTATGAAATGTGAGCTAGTCTCTGTACTCCTATGAAATGTGAGCTAGTCTCTATACTCCTATGATATGTAAGCCAGTCTCTTCGAACCTATGAAATGTGAGCTAGTCTCTATACTCCTATGAAATGTGAGCTAGTCTATGCACTCATGAAATGAGAGCTAGTCTCTGTACTCCTATGATATGTGAGCTAGTCTCTGTACTCTACTGATATGTAAGCCAGTCTCTTCGAAGCTATAAAATGTGAGAAAGTCTCTTTTCTATTATGAAATGTGAGCTAGTCTCTGTACTCCTATGAAATGTGAGCTAGTATCTGTATTCCTATGAAATGTGAGCTAGTTTCTGTATTCCTATGATATGTGAGCTAGTCTATGTACTCCTATGAAATGTGAGCTATTCTCTGAAAACCTATGAAATGTGAGCTAGTCTCTGTACTCTGTATTCCTATTAAATGTGAGCTAGTCTCTGTAAATCTATCGAATGTAAGCTAGTCTCTGTACTCCTATGATATGTAAGCCTGTCTCTTCGAACCTATGAAATGTGAGCTAGTCTCTGTTCTCCTATGAAATGTGAACCAGTCTTTGTACTCTAATGATATGTAAGCCAGTCTCTTTGAACCTATGAAATGTGAGCTAGTCTCTGTACTCCTATGAAATGTGGGCTAGTCTCTGTACTCCTATGAAATGTGAGCTAGTCTCTGTAAACCTTTTATATTAAAACCTATAAAATGTAAGCTAGTGTCTTGAACCTATGAAATGTAAGCAAGTCTCTTCAACTTATGACATGAGAGCTATTATCTTAAAACCTATAAAATGTAAGCTAGTGTCTTTGACCCTATGAAATGTGAGCTAGTTTATTTAAACCTATAATATGTAAGCTAGTCTCTTTAAACATATTAAATGTGAGCTTGTCTCTTTGAACCTATGGAATGTGAGCAGGTATCTATGAACCTATGAAATGTAAGCTAGTCTCTTTAACCCTATGAAACGTGAGCAAGTCTCTTTGAAATTATAAAATGTGAGCAGGTCTCTTTAAACCTATCAAATGTGAGCAAGTCTCTTTGAACTTTTGAAATGTGAGCAGGTCTCTTTAAACAGATGTAATGTGAGCAAGTCTCTTTGAACCTATGAAATGTGAGCAGGTCTCTTTGAACCCATGAAATGTGAGCAGGTATCTTTACTCCTATGAAATGTGAGTTAGTCTCTTTAAACCTATGAAATGTGAGTTAGTGTCTTTGAACCTATGAAATGTGAGCTAGTCTCTTTAAACTGATGAAATGTAAGCTAGAAGCTTTAAACCTATGAAATATGAGCGAGTCTCTTTACTCCGATGAAATGTAAGCTAGACTCTTTGAACCTATGAAATCTGAGCGAGTCTCTTCAAACCTGTGAAGTGTGAGCTAATTTCTTTAAACCTATGAAACTTGAGCGAGTTTCTTTGAACCTATGAAATGTGAGTGATTCTCTTTACTCGGATCAACTGTTAGCTTGTCTTTTAGAACCTATGAAATTTGAGCTAGTGTCTTTGAACCTATGAAGTGTGAGCTAGTCTCTTTGAAACTATGTAATGTGAACTAGTCTCTTAGAACCTATAAAATGGGCGCAAGTCTCTTCCAAACTATGAAATGTGAGCTAGTCTCTTTGAACCTATGAAATGTGAGCTAGTGTCTTTGAACCTATGAAGTGTGAGCTAGTCTCTTTGAAACTATGAAATGTGATCTAGTCCCTTAGAGCCTATGAAATGGGAGCAAGTCTCTTCCAAACTATGAAATATGAGCTAGTCTCTTTGAAACTTCGAAATATGTGCTAGTCTCTTTGAAACTATGAAATGTGAGCTAGTCTCTTTGAAACTATGAACTGTGAACTAGTCCCTTGGAACCTATGAAATGGGGGCAAGTCTCTTCGAAACTATGAAATGTGAGCAAGTCTCTTTGAACCTATAAAATGTGAGCGGATCCTTTTCAACCCTTGAAATGTGAGCGAGTATCTCAAAAACTTAATCATACTTTAAGCTGCACATATATATATATATATATAAAATATTAAATAGTATGAGAACAAATTCAGATCTGAATAGAAAAAGTCAAGTGTTAAGTGGTACATGTTTCTTCTTAAGCCAACAGGTTATGCGTTTTAGTGAGAGCCTTGACTTTTTTTGGCGATCAAAATATGATTAAGTGCTAGTCAGCAGACATACCGTATTTGAATATTTTGAAATTAATCAAATAAACTACACCTGTCATCAATGGCTAATAATTGATTATCGTAATTTAAGCAATATTGATTCAATGCTCAGGCTATGGTAAGTCATAACTTATTCACTTATTTATACATTCAGTAGAAAATTTACGGATCTTGTCACAGAATAATATCTACAAAAAGAAATATATTAAACGAATATTTAAGAATTAAATTGAATAATTTCTCAATGCACTC
Organism: Mya arenaria; assembly: GCF_026914265.1. NCBI lineage: Eukaryota > Metazoa > Mollusca > Bivalvia > Myida > Myidae > Mya > Mya arenaria. The sequence goes on from NC_069137.1 coordinate 12,652,719, forward strand.
ATAAAGCAGTATCAGTTTACAATGTAAAGTAATGTGCTAAATAGCCTAATGCGAGGTATAAATGGTAAATACGTTTGAAGTATGGAGTGTCTGTATCTCCTTTTATAGATATTGGTTATTCTCATTTCGATGAAAAGGCTTTGTACCATTGATTTATCAGCAGAAGGAAATATCGCCAAAAGACAAGCTTCATCAAATTATCTGCTTAAAGGTATTATAGAAATGTCACAATGATTCTATTGACAGAAAATAGCCAACATTATCATAAGAAAAGTTATACAAACCTACAAATGTATGCACAAAGTGCTTTTGAATTACACCTATTGAAAAGAGACATATTTTCAAGTATACCATTAAGTATTGCAAAGCTTAAGCTCCAAAGAGTCTACATTTTCAATCAATGTCATTTTCTGCAGTTTTATAAGACCATGTTACAATGAATTGTTAGACACGTTCTGTATCAGAGAATAGTAATGTTTTATAATTGCAAATATAAAATGGCATTAAAGACATAATAAAGCAAATGGACCGGGTAGTCGATATGTGGATGCTAAACCGACCGACCTATGATTTACGTCAATATTTTTTTAATGATTTAGATTTCATGACATAATTGTTATAAAATAACGCATTCATTTTATTATATTGTTCATAACATTTACAAGGTTAGATTAATATGTTGCCATGACTAAGTATGTTGATATAACGAACAATTTCTTGCTTAAAGGATATAATATCTCGTTTAAACTTCTTCGCTCGCTTAAATGACTAAGTATCCTGTTATAGCAACTTGAAATCTCGTAACAAAACTTAGTATCTCTTAATGAATCTCATTCAAACAACTTCGTTCATCTTTAAAACGACTTAACATTATGTTACAACGGCTTGAAATCTCGCAGAAGCGACTTAGTACCTTGATGCAAAAACTTATCAAGAAAAAATAATCATGCTATAAAAGCTTACTCTCACAGATTTATCATTTTTACAACTTTTTATTTTTTGTCTTGGAAAGAGCAATTTTATTCGTAAATATCTGCAAACCATTGACATAAGACAGCTGACAAAAGATCAGATCGCAGATGCTCATATTTCCGTTCGAACATTATTATTTTATGGCTTAAACCGTTACTAACGGTTGAAAAAAAATGCATAAAACATCAATTTTGTAAGTTAAATATAAAAATATGTGATCTAATGATTTTGTCAGCAGTGTTATATAACTGGTTCGGTAAAATTGACTCGTTCCAAGATAAAACATAAATAGTTGCCAAAACCCTCAATCTGTGAGAGTGCAGCTTTAACTGACATACCCAAGGTTGCGGAATGGCTAGTTGGATGTGGCTAGTGGCGAGTCGGCTAGTGTGGATGCTATATTGACCGACCTCTCGGTAACGTTTGTAATGTGCAATGCTTTGATTTCGCAACAACGATGCATTCGGTTCAAATCAAATCAATATGATGTAAAGGTTAAGGGTAATTAGCTTGCTTAACGACGGAACTATCTCGCTGTCATGAATAAGTATCTCGCCATGAACGCGTAAATTTTCGCTATTACAACATATTATCGAGTAAGAACGACTAAGTATCTCGCTGTCACGACTTAAAATATCTTTGTCACAACTTAATATCTCGTAGTTATGACTTACAATATCGTTGTAATGACTTAATATCTCGTTCTTATGACTTAGAATATTGTTGTCACGACTTCATATCACATTGTTATGACTTAGAATCTGGTTTTCACGACTTTATCTTATTGTTATGACTTAGAATCTCGTTGTAATGACTTAATATCTCGTTGTCACGGCTTAAAATCTCGTAGTTGAGACTTAAATCTCGTTATTATGAATGAGAATCTCGTGGTTATGACTGAGAATCTCGTTGCTATGACATAAAATCACGTTGTCACGACCTAATATCTTGTTGTTATGACTGAGAATCTCATTGCTTTGACTGAGATATTCGTTGTTATGACTTAAAATCTCGTTGCTATGACCTAGAATCTCGTTGTTATGTCTTAGAATCTCGTTGTTATGATTTAATATCTGGTTGTTATGACAAAAAATCTCGTTGTCATGACTTAATATCTCGTTGTGATAACTGAGAATCTCGTTGTTATGACTTAGTTTATCGTTGCTATGACAGTGAATCACGTTGTTATGTCTTAGAATCTCGTTGTTATGATTTAATATCTGGTTGTTATGACTAAGAATCTCGTTGTCACGACTTGATATCTCGTTGTTATGACTGAGAATATCGTTGTTATGACTAAATGTCCTGTTGTAATGACTGAGTACCACGTTGTTATGACTGAAAATCTCGTTGACATGACTGATAATCTTGTTGTTATGACCGATAATCTTGTTGCTATGACTTAATATCTCGTAGTCATGACTGAGAATATCGTTGTTATGAATTGATATTTCGTTGTTATGACTGAGAATCGCATTGTTATGACATAATATCTTATTGTCATGACTGAGAATCTCGTTGTCCTGACTGTGAATCTTGTTGTTATGACTGAGAATCTCGTTGTTATGACTAAATAGCTTGTTGTTATGACTGAGAATATCGTTGTTAATATCTCGTTGTTATGACAGAGAATCACGTTATGACTTAATGTTTCATTTATATGACTGAGAATCTCGTTGTTTTAACTTAATATCTCGTTGTTATGACTGAAAATCTCGTTGTTATGACCTAGAATGTCGTTGTTATGACAGTGAATCACGTTGTTATGACTTTATATCACGTTGTTTTAACTTAATATCTCGTTGTTACGACTTAATATCTTGTTGTTATGACTAAGAATCTCGTTGGTATGACTTAGAATCTCGTTGTTATGACTTAATATCTCGTTATTATGACAGTGAATCACGTTGTTATGACTTTATAACACGTTGTTTTAACTTAATATCTCGTTGCTATGACAGTGAATCACGTTGTTATGACTTTATATCTCGTTGTTTTAACTTAATTTCTCGTTGTTATGACTTAATATCTTGTTGTTATGACTTAGAATCTCGTGGGTATGACTAAGAATTTCGTTGTTATGACCTATATCTCGTTGCTATGACTTAGAATCACGTTGTTATGTCTAAGAATCTCGTTTTTATGATTTAATATCTGGTTTATATGACTAAGAACATCTTTGTCACGACTTAATATCTCGTTGTTATGACTGAGAATCTCGTTGTTATGAATTTGAATCTCGTTTTTATTCCTGAAAATCTCGTTGTAAATAATTTTTAAATCGTTGGTATGACTAAGAATCTCGTTGTCACTACTTAGTATCTCGTTGTCAGGAATAAATATCTCGTTGTCAAGCCTTGATATATCATTGCTATGACTTAGAATCTCATTTAATTAACTCTGTTTATCGTCTAAAAAATGTGTTTCTTATGAAAATCACTCACTATTTAGTTCAAACTATTTAAGTCGTTATTGCGATATTTATGTTTGTTTAAATGTGATTTTATTTCATTGAAACGAGAAACTTTGTCGTTGAAACGAGATAATAAGTCGTACTCACTAAATACTAACATTTCTTTTCATACATGACGCGTATTTGCTTCCGTAGGTGTGACTTTCATTATTCAATTCTATTAAATTTAATGATCTTTACATTGTACAATTCAAATAATTATTTAACTTATATACTTCATAAAGTCATATATTTATATCATTTCCTTTCATTTTTGTTATAGTAAGGTGCTTGAAATCAATCTTTGCAAATCGCCTTCAAGCCAGTTTTATCAGTATTAAATAAACAAAGAGTTACTGTAGAAAATAAAAATAAATCGTTTATAATATTTCATATGGATAAAATTTAGTTATAAGTAATATAATATGCTAACTCACGTGTTTCTCGAATTAGGTTTTAAAATAATTTCCTTTAATTATACTTTCAGTTTTTGAAATTCCGAGTGAAGTCTTATTCTGCTGTCTGTATTCTCACATTCGCGCATGTGTAAATGTTACCAGTGGAGACCCAACGCATGCGCGTTAACCATCCAATATATTTGAAATTATATCACGTCATTATATAAGCACATAATCTGCCTGAGCATTTTCGCGGTACCAACTCAACCAAAGAAGCATAGCACGTTCGCTGCGCATGCGTTTAAGGACTTGTCTACTCGACTCTTCATAACCCCGCTTTATCGCGTGTTGGCCGGGGATTGAATTGCATTTGATGTTATTAAATAAACGGTCCAACTTAACAATGTTTAACGTTTAATTATATTAATATTGGGAAATACTGTCAAGATGTAGCACGCATTGATGAGTATTTAAACTTATCGAGAGAACAAAAGGAAGAAATTCCACTCCTGTAATCGATGATAAACCTTTTAGATCGAATTTGAGGCAAGAGTTTTCCCACTGCGTATGCCAAAAGTATAAACTCAAATAACGCCAGTAGGTAAGCTAAAATTGCTCCTCCATTTCAGTCAAATAGTTATTCAAGATCAATTATTTCATTCAAACGCTTTTCAGTACACCGTTTTGTGAGCTTTACATAATTAAAATTCAAAATGTTTTCAACAAGTAAAACATGTTATATATTGAGCCGCACCTTTTGCACCTGCCGGTTCATTCACTATGATGCGTTTAAATCTTAACAGATAACACACCGAAGACATAATTGAGATTTTTATGGGGGTATATTTGAAAACTGAATTGACTATGATATTGAAAAGTAAAGGTAAAAGTTATAAATGACCCTGATAGAAAATCAAATGCATGTAATTACTATTTCATTCATAGTTCAAAAATAGTTATAGGACGCAATTTAGTGCATCTTTCATGTAAATTTTAAAGCCTACTCTTTACAATAAATCTTGAGAATACATATTTGGAGGTAAAACAAATACATCAACATATGAAGTAAATAATGCATCCGATGCCATAGGTCCAAACATTTGAAATCGCTTTGGTATGACAGTGTTAAGCCTATTTCTCCATAATAAGTCGAGGTTCACTGGTGGTAAGGTCCATGATAATCGAAAACAGCATCTGGTACAGTGTCCGTGTATATTCACAGTTCTAAGCCTGTTGTCACGTCACAGGGATAAGATTACCAGCTACGATATGTGTTTAAGTGTTCGTGTATACTCACAGTTCTTAGACTGTGGTCACGTCACAGGGATAAGATTACCAGCAACGATGTGTGTTTAAGTGTTCGTGTATACTCACAGTTCTTAGACTGTGGTCACGTCACAGGGATAAGATTACCAGCAACGATGTGTGTTTAAGTGTACGTGTATACTCACAGTTCTTAGACGGTGGTCACGTCACAGGGATAAGATTACCAGCAACGATGTGTGTTTAAGTGTCCGTGTATACTCACAGTTCTTAGACTGTGGTCACGTCACAGGGATAAGATTACCAGCTACGATATTTGTTTAAGTGTCCGTGTATACTCACAGTTCTTAGACTGTGGTCACGTCACAGGGATAAGATTACCAGCAACGATGTGTGTTTAAGTGTCCATGTATACTCACAGTTCTTAGACTGTGGTCACGTCACAGGGATAAGATTACCAGCAACGATGTGTGTTTAAGTGTCCGTGTATACTCAAAGTTCTTAGACTGTGGTCACGTCACAGGGATAAGATTACCAGCAACGATGTGTGTTTAAGTGTCCGTGTATACTCAAAGTTCTTAGACTGTGGTCACGTCACAGGGATAAGATTACCAGCAACGATGTGTGTTTAAGTGTCCGTGTATACTCACAGTTCTTAGACTGTGGTCAAGTCACAGGGATAAGATTACCAGCAACGATGTGTGTTTAAGTGTCCGTGTATACTCACAGTTCTTAGACTGTGGTCAAGTACACTTTGCCGTTAGCTTAAAGTACAATTAGTGTTTGCCCTACATTGTAAGCCAATCAGGGGCGGTAGGTTTTTAAAATGTGTTTTTATTTGTGAAGAATCGTTACTTATTGCTGAAGACAACTCTTCATGAATACGTAAATTGATATATCTGCGCATGCGCATATAGTCACGCCTACTGTTTGCATATGCAAAGGCTCGATGTAAGTGTCAACACTGATTTAAATGACGTCAAGCTATCTTGCAGTGATTGTAAATATAGTTATTTCTAAAATATTCTAGATATTACTGGAGGTATCATTATGACATACTTATCACGTAGTTTTGGTTCTTAATTTGTTTTACCTACATATTACAGTCATATAGTCAACAATCAATGTCCATTTTATCATTATCTTCCTAAAGAATTTGCATCAAAGAAATTTGAATGCCAGGGGCTGCAAACGAGACAAAAAGACAGTCATGTTTTTTAAATGTTCACAGAAAAAAATATGAAAAAAATACAGAAACATGCCCAGTAGCCAAAAGTATAAACAAAAACCCCGTTTAATGACACAGGATAAACGCGAAAGACATAAAGCACAAACAAAATAAAAATAAACAAGAAACATGGAACAACACCAAAAAACTCCACAAACAACACAGTGCATATATGCGATATAAAAAAACTCGGTAGATTTATCAAGGATTGTTAGGTATCGCCTTGGTACATATTACACTAAGCTAATCGAATTGATATGTTTCACTTATGAAATATTTGTTTTACATGTATAATCGATTCCTACATGCACGACCGATCACTTTTCATAAGCTAAACATTATACGTTTTATAGGACTTTTAAAATTTCTAAACACAGAACATGCATGTAGAACATTTAAAAACATGGATTGATAACGTATTTCACGTATTTATTTGATATATTATGTACAAGGGCTTGCCTTCATATTTCAATGGAATTGAGGCAATATTATCAAAAAAGATTACTCGATCTAGAATTGAATAAATATTGTTTTAAAAAATACAAAAATCGCTTCACTTTATTTCAATGAGAGAGCGACAGAATTATAAACCGAAAATACTTGATCAATACTTCGTCATACATCATTTAAATAATACAAAGATCGTTTCACATTATATCATAAACTAAGATTCATGTTATACAAAAGCGTTTGTTTGGAGTTTTTTTTTATTTTTAACGGGCGTATATACAAATAACTTCTTACTTTAAAAACTCATTCATATACACATGTATATACATTCAATGGAAAATACAAGATTATCGACAAAAAGGGATATATTCAAATACTGCATTAAATTGTAATTGGATAATTTCTCACGGCATTTCTTTAATACCAGTATAATATTACAATTGATCAGAATGGCAAAGAATCTAACGTGCGATATCAATGGCAAACAGGCTACAAACAAAGGGTGCCTTTATTTGATATAATTGACAGCATTTATACTCAATTCCATGTTAATATTTATCGACGAAACGAAATATCACCAATGTTCATGTATTATAAATTCTGCATTCATATAATTTAAAAGAATGACAATGATTTGTTTTTATAACAAAAATGTTTGAATTGCCATAATTATGATAAGATTAGAGCAATCAACTAAACAGTACGTACACAATATGTACACGACGAGTTTCCAAATACTATTAGGAACAAGACATATATGCTAGTGGTCAACAAGATAGTTTAACCAATCAGAAGACCGTATTGTTAAAGTTTACCAGTACATTTACTTCAGTAAATCAACAGTTGGCTGTCATTTATTTTAAATCAAATGAAGTGGTAGATATAAACTTTTGTTAGTTCGGTCAGTGGGTAGTTAACGAACTAGTATGTAGACCACTAAATAATTTTAAAGATTGCTAGTATGTAGTTATACACAGTGAATGATATAGGACTGCATTATGCGTCGCATCAAATCATTTATTTTTGTAAGCACATAATACAATCTTTCACCATTACCTAAAGTGTTAATTCAACTGTAATCAGATTCCCAATGCATGTCTTGTTTTCATATATATATGACAATTTTTATCCCTTCAATATACAGTGTGTAAACAAAGATAACTCTTCTTTTTCTTCACTATTCTAGATGAAACAAAGGGCAGCTTATGCCGCTTAAAGAGCATCACCTTTCTTTTATTACCGGAGTTTAATTAGGTGATAAGTTGCCTCAAACACTTCGACAAACCTGTTTCCATAATATGAACGTGCTACATCAGGCGACGGTTTTGTGGAAAGGGTTTGTCGATTTTTTTTAAAGAACTAAACTGTTAATAAAACTCTAGTAAAAGACTAAAGGCAGCGCTATGTGAGCGGCATAGACTGCGCCATGTTTCATTTATATGATGAATTAGTAGTGAAGTCATGTAAGTGTTGATGACATGTATGTATATGTTTTCCTCCACACTGTCTCCGTTTCCCAAATAATTCGGGGAAAAAGACGACATTTACATGTGACATATGATACGCGAACTTTACAACCAAGAGTGTCCATACCACTAAACCTTTCAATCTACCCTACAATATGACATTACACTGAACAGTGTGAGCTTGTCCTCTGCATTTCTCCTAATACTTTGATATTACTGTTCTTAACAGTAACGATTAATAGCTTTATAAGAGCAAGCTCATTAGACAATACAATATAAAGATACACAATGATCAATGGTTGTCTGCTAAGAGCAGTGGTTATCCCACTAGCTTCACACCTAGGCGTCCTAGGCTCGATTTCAGGCCTTGGTGTGTGTGAGTTTGATTCGTGCTTAGAGCAGTGGTTATCCCACTAGCTTCACACCTAGGCGTCCTGGGCTCGATTTCAGGCCTTGGTGTGTGTGAGTTTGGTTTGTGCTTAGAGCAGTGGTTATTCCACCAGCTTCACACCTAGGCGTCCTGGGCTCGATTTCAGGCCTTGGTGTGTGTGAGTTTTGTTCGTGCTTAGAGCAGTGGTTATTCCACTAGCTTCACACCTAGGCGTCCTGGGCTCGATTTCAGGCCTTTGTGTGTGTGAGTTTGACTCGTGCTTAGAGCAGTGGTTATTCCACTAGCTTCACACCTAGGCGTCCTGGGCTCGATTTCAGGCCTTGGTGTGTGTGAGTTTGGTTCGTGCTTAGAGCAGTGGTTGTCCCACTAGCTTCACGCCTAGGCGTCCTGGGCTCGATTTCAGGCCTTGGTGTGTGTGAGTTTGGTTCGTGCTTAGAGCAGTGGTTATCCCACCAGCTTCACACCTAGGCGTCCTGGGCTCGATTTCAGGCCTTGGTGTGTGTGAGTTTGGTTCGTGCTTAGAGCAGTGGTTATCCCACCAGCTTCACACCTAGGCGTCCTGGGCTCGATTTCAGGCCTTGGTGTATGTGAGTTTGGTTCGTGCTTAGAGCAGTGGTTATTTCACCAGCTTCACACCTAGGCGTCCTGGGTTCGATTTCAGGCCTTGGTGTGTGTGAGTTTGGTTCGTGCTTAGAGCAGTGGTTATCCCACCAGCTTCACATCTAGGCGTCCTGGGCTCGATTTCAGGCCTTGGTGTGTGTGAGTTTGGTTCGTGCTTAGGGCAGTGGTTATTTCACCAGCTTCACACCTAGGCGTCCTGGGTTCGATTTCAGGCCTTGGTGTGTGTTAGTGTGGCTCGTTATTAGAGCAGTGGTTATCCCACTAACTTCACACCTAGGCGTCCTGGGTTCGATTTCAGGCCTTGGTGTGTGTGAGTTTGGCTCGTGCTTAGCGCAGTGGTTATCCCACTAGCTTCACACCTAGGCGTCCTGGGCTCGATTTCAGGCCTTGGTGTATGTGAGTTTGGTTTGTCGTCACCAAGCCGGATAAGTTGGTTTCCTCCGAATACTCCTTTTCCCCAATTGACACAGACTTCACTCTCGCCTTTAACTTAAAACTAAAACCATATTTTTAAAAGTTTATTAATTGATTTTAAAATTAATATATAAATTTTCCCAAGGCCCAATGCATTACACAAATTGATCATCAACAATTAAATTACAGCTTGTACACAAATACTAAGATGTGAGTTTAAACCATTGAAAACGCATGCAGCATTCAACATTCAAAACAAAAATCCAGTCCAAAGTACAAGTAGAAACATTCAGAAAGCATACAGTGTTGTCGGAAAGAAACAGAAAATTATGATGATTGTACTTAACTAATATATTGATAAATGTCAAAGAATACAATGACCATAAACACGAATTATAAGGGGGTCCTTTAACTAATAAGTAATAATTAAAGCCATTTCATTTTAAAAGTTTATTAAATTTAGAAGTATTAGTTTAATTTTTCAAAGAGCAAACCACACAAATGGGTTATTAAATTATTAAAAAGTGGTAAATTATAATTTCATTGCGGAAACGAAAATAATATCTTAAATTATAGTAACATATTTCGTGAGTGTCAGATATTGAATTAAGCCTGTAATTCCTACATATAAAAAACTCATTGTAAAACAGATGGATACCTATTTATTCCTCAAGTATCAGAGAGCATATGAAATGTAAGTCATACTATTGAAATATATTTAAAATTGGGAAAAAAACGGCCATTCAATACGATCTTTGATGAGGTGTAAAACTATTTCTGTAATTCAATGCAAATAAGTTTAGCTCTAATAGAATACGAAAATGCATGCTGGTCAAATCATATCTACACTGAAGGCCTGAACATCATCTTGCTAGATTTTAACGTTTCGTAGCTATCAAATATCATAGCAGTTCTGTTGCCGACGTATGTTCCGGGTGTGTAGTACCGGCCATTCAGGTTTGCTAGGTAAGTGCAGGCACTGTACCACCATGCTCCGTGAAATTGAACGGCACAGTTTGATACGTGTCGTCGTTGTCATGATCGAATGTAGAGAAGGCGCTACGGTCCGCGTAGGTATTAAACGGTTCAAAATCTATTGGAAGCACTGCAACTAAACATTAAATTATTTTATCAAATTCTTATTGTATGCATACGTTATCCCAGAGTGCTTATAAGCACGCGCATATTAAGAGTACGTTAAATGTTTACGTAAAACCCATATTTGTCTTCAGAATTCAACAAAACAAATTGAAGAATGTCGCATATGTCATTGTGTAGCTTTTGTGTTTTTTTCAAAAGTTGCGAAACGAATGAGCGATACTATTCAGGTACAATTTAATTACTCGGGATTACCTTCTAGGATTGGAGAACGAAAACTAAATATACACTATTTAGGCTAGTTATACTTTATGAATATGATAAGACTGAACTGTAGCCGGATTTGATTTACTCATTGTTAAGTGAAAGAGCAGATCCAAGATTTGGCATAAGTGGTCGCAATACTTTTCAACGAACGTTGGTTATCAACTCCTTCATTAAAACCGAAACATATATTTGGTATTTCTGTAGTAAAAGGGTCCTCCCCTATTTTTTTTTTGTTTCTTTAAGTATGAAGTAGTGCTATTCGTGTATTTTTTTTCATTCATTTCCTCTTAAATTGACATTCAGTATTTTCTTGGACAATAATGGAGAGGAGGGATGCATGACGGGTGCGCCAAAACCGTTAACGATTCTGCTGGTAAAGCGGCTGCCTTTAGACTAAAAGGGTGTTTTAAAACAAATTTGAATTTTAAATGGGGCAATGTTGACACTTTTAGAAACATACTCGTACTTACGACCACTTTCTGACCGTGAATGTCCTACGTGTAAGGTATAATGCGTGCCGGCTCCTACACTGAAGCCAGTGTATGCTACAAATGCGGTGCTGTCGTCTGCTCGTGTGATATCAATTCTTAGATCATTCGTTGTCCGGGATGTCATTTCGGACACCAACTTTAGACCTGGAAATCAGTTATTGCAAGTAGGTTGGTAAGTAAGCATTCAATATTAATTTCAAATGTATCTGACAATACAATTTCACAGAAAATGTATCTACGCGTTGCTTTTTGTTCGAAATAGGTTAACACGCTTTATAAATAGGACGTGTGTGACAAAACAATTAAGCCAATTAAAGTATACAACAACACCGACGTGAAATTCATTGTAATTGTTTAAGTACAATTTTTGAAAACTAAGTATGACATACTATTGATGTAGGGTGTCACTATTTCTGCATATTTCTTTATTGCCGTTTAAAATATCTAAATATGTTTCCAGATATTGAATGTAAATTTCATTTTGCAAATTATCTCTTTAAACTTGTTCATTTGTAGATTATCTGATATTTTCATAAATCTCTTTTCTCGTGCTATCATATAAGGTAGTCTGAACCGGAATAGTGTTCAAATACTCGGACTATGTAGTGAGCACACAAGTAGCACAGAGGAAACAATTGCCGTTTAAGCGAACACTTCTAATAAACAACTCGCAGTAATATTGTTAATGTCACGATCTTATTCAAAATCAATACATCCACTTGTATAACAGTCATAAATTATGTATGATAAACCTTTAACTACTTACTAGAACATGCATTTAAGGAAAAATTCAATACTGATAACAAACTTTAACCGCGTATTTCATATAAAAAAACGCAAAAATATCAAATGATTCGTAAATGCTAAATAAAAGATTTTGCGCAATGTTGTATCGTCTCATATGGTGGAAATACTGTGTTTTCCGCACCTTTCTTTTAATTGAAACTCGGTATCCTTCATAAGAGCCAATGCTTTCGACATTTATTCCTCATTTTGGGTATATTAAATCAATTGTATAAACCAACCAGAATTCACCATGCAGAGATCCAAAGCCATTCTCGTAGGAAAAAAAAAATTGGTAAAAATCCACACTTCTGTTAACGCGGTGTTGGAATACCTACCAAAGTTAGAGTAAAAAACATTTGTCGAACATGATTTCTTTGGACTGATTCTTCATCAGATATATGTAAATTCGGCCAACGATATAAAATCACTTGTGTATTAAGGTATTAGCCGCGTAATACACACTTTCATAAAAGCTTTAACCGACAACATGGTTGTAATTATGGTACACTATGGGACTTTTATCCAAAGTTTGAAGATTTTTTACCGTGAATTAAAAAAGTTATTTATGTTTTATTACACCCACCCCCAAACTCCAAGGGCTTCAAAGAGCGACAAGTAAATATTTTGTCTATATTTGATTTTTTTTTTCGCATTATCAGAGATAATGAAATAAACACAACAGTTTCTTGTAAAATAATACTTCAGTTAACAGAAAACTTAAGTTCAAACGAACAAATTATTGATACACATGGAAACAAATCATTTTGATTGATCTTGTGAGTCTTCGGAACAAAGCAGTATTTCGATGTTTGAAAATATATAGCAGTTTTACAAAATTCATAAAAAATATTTAAATATAAGGCAAATTGCTGAAATCATTTTAAATATTATCTATGATGCCTATTGAACAATTAACAAGACAATTTATGATAGTTTACCGTCCAGTTTTGAAGAAAATATACATAATGTCATGTAACCATACATTTTTATAGCTAATAAAATGCTTAAAAATCAACCTTTTTCTTGTAAAAATTTATAAAGCTTAAATGGACTTATTCATAAAATGTACTTTTTCGAATAAATGAAATTAATTATGATACTTACTCAGAAATAGAGTTTAAAACAATGAGTGTACTTTTAAACTAAAATATGTAAAGAAACAAGAACACTAAGTAGGCGGTAATGCCCCTCCAATAATGTCAGAGTGAAAGTTCTCAACTAATGTCTTTTTAATATTATAACATGTAAACACTCTCTGTGGGTAATTTGATGTCTATCTGTCTTATTTTGTCATTGGTATTCTAACATTAAGATTTTTTCACAATAATTCTTCACTCTTCAACATTTGAAGTTTGGTCTGTTCCCATGCGTTTGTACTTGTAGTGTGAGCACAGATGATAACTACTCAATTCTGAGTCAATGCTGATTTGGTTTTCATGCCTCTTCAGGTACTTTACCCATCCAGAATGTTTAGTGCTGTAAAGGAAAAGGGGTGTACTTTAAAGCCTTTCTAACTTATAAGTATAGATAACTATACTGCCATACATATAAACAATAAAATATAAACAGTTTAGTATTTCTCGACATTATTTTGAAAAAAACAACAACAAAAAAACAAGCTGATACATACATGCATATATAAAGAAAATTATTAAATTTATCAATAAAATAAAAACCAATTCAAATATGTTTTATATGAAATACGCACATCATCTCTGTCAGATGCGACTGCCTTGTGCATAGACATGGCTGTCAAATCTATCTCAAGGATCCAACATAGCATTTAATGCAGGCTCGAATTCTTCATAACCCAGTGTTGGTGACTTGGTAATATTCAGTCATTTCCCTGCCTGAAAGAAATTAGACTTCTGATTATCAACCAACAGAAACTACCACCATAAAATACAAACGCACAAGTATTATACAGTCTGCACTAATATCCGTTTTAGCCAAGAGTAAGGGTTGGTAGGTACAAATATGTAGTTGTTATGCGTATGGTTGATAATGATTCACAACAGTCTGGGGTTTTAACGAGACCTACACCAAGCAAATGAATGTCGCTAGTGTCCAAGCAGTTGTGGCTTCAAGCCCCAAACCACGTACAACTTTTTCTCACAAGTTAATTTTGAAAATATGCATTTTGTAAACAAATAACGGGAATGTACATGTGTTATGGTATGTTAGAAATAGGTCACGTACCAAAACACATCATTTTAAAACACAATTTTAAGTCTGATATTTTTTTTTAATTAATTAAAGATTACATACTCATATCATATACATAAATAACGTACATAAGTACATATAAAAATATGGAACATGTACATGAGTACATGTAAAAATATGAACACGCTGTCTAAACATTTAGCTAACAAAAATGATCTAAGAATTACAAAGAAATTAAAAACAAACATTTTTGAACACATCAACGTACAAAACTGCTCAAGGATACTTACATTCATAGCCCTTTGATACGAATATCTGAATATCCCAGTTCCATGCTGATTGTTGACAGTTCGTTTTTTCGACAGAAAATCTTCTCATTCGCGTATAATTCACTTATAATCCATGTTTTACTGTAATGACTCAAGTTGTTAGATGTATCGTAATCAACTGTCAGCGTGCACTTTAAGTGTTTATTTATTTTAAACGTATATTCATGAGAATACTTCACAGAGTTTCCAAATACTACAATGTAGAAATTCCATTATTGACCTATGAATAGCGGGGAAATACCTTCTGTTTCTAAAATAGCAACTTCCGGTACAGGCCGAATACGCCCGATGTTCGTCGCGATCTGTTACGGCGAATGGCGATATATGTCGATGTTACCCGATGTTTCCCGAGTTTTATTACATGGCTAATACCTTAATAAGGTACTTTTTTGAGGTTATGCACAATTCAGTGTTCATCATATTTTTATGATGCTTATTAAGGTACACAGTCTAGGTTGATGTAAATTAAAAAAAAATGCATTATTGTGTTTAAATTATTTAAGATTTTAGAACATATGAATAATGTTCTATTAATAGCCATGTGGCCATAAATTATCCATTTATAGAGCGCCAACATATGGCTAATATTTTGTATATACACTTATCATATGCTGTTTTATGGATGGTAATTAAAGTCAACTGAGTTAAGCATATGTCAAGTTTTAACCTATAATATGCCCCCTAAAATGGATAGTTTGCATAACACCTTAAGACCATTTGCTGCTTGTTCCAATCAGTATAAAAAATAGGTATACACTGTAAGCACTAATTAAAACACTCACAGTCCACCCTCCATGATCAGTGTCCATGTCACAGTAAACACTCTCAATTTGGTGTGTTTTCCATGTTGTTATGTGAAAGACGCCCGATGGCACTTTGCCAAGATGCTGCTTTATTTCCCAACAGTCAGCGAAAGCTGTAACAAAATTTTTAGTGCATTAATACAAATGCAACGAAAAAAGTCGTTACATGTTCACAATCGATGGAATTTTAACGTATTTTTAAATGGAACGAGACGCATTGTGTTTTTCCGTTTCATCCGAAATGGCCTTTATTCGAAATTTAGCATGGTTACACATAAGCATATTGTTACCCGGAATATTCGCTGATCAGGTGAAATAAGCATATTAATCTACAACCAGTTACTTCTAGGACTTGAGCTACTGACATAGGTCTTCACCATAGAAGCCGCATATTATAAATTGTTCGAAACTTCATAAAGAAAATCTTTCTGATCAAGTATCGTAAATGGAAATTGACAAGCAGCCTCTATTGTCTTTGTTACAAAAATCACTTTGTAACCAATTTGTTCATCCCCAGATAACCAATATCCATATATGATGTTTTGACCGCAAGTTTTCTAATTAAGTCTTACAAAGGTCTAATAGTTCTTTCATTGACATTCTTATATAATTTTTACCCGAGATGACCAATATTCTAATTTTTCCGATGTCAAATTCTCAAAAACATTACTACAAAATTGTGGCATCCAAAGTGTACAGAAAACCAAACTTGATGAGAGATGACAAATGACATACGATGGAAATAAGAGTTCATATTGCGCTAAGACAACCCAGATATGAACCATCCTGCATGTAAACATGTTGAATTATTGTGTCTTGTCCTTCTTACACAACAACCTCTGTAACGCCGCATAGCAGCATCGCCGCATAAACGTGTTTTGTTTTCGTTTGTGCGGTGATTTTCAACGCATAAACAGAGCGACCATGTTTATGCGGCCACGCTCAACGCATAAAGCAGAAATTGCTTATATGGGGCGCAACTGTGCCTTTTTGCCACACAAAGAGGATTAACTAAACAATTGATTATAAAGCTAAAAAAATGAGTTTTAATGTTTCAATAGAAACGATGGTGATGACGTTAAAGACGACGACGACGATGATGATGATGATGATGATGATGATGATGATGATGATGATGATGATGATGATGATGATGATGATGATGATTATGATGATGATGATGATCCTATTAAAATTAGGGCGTAGCAAATTACTGTCATTTTGAAGAAAAAAGGGAAAAGAAGGCAAACAAATTGGTCAAGTTTAAGGTAATATTTTAAAGTTGAGCCAAAATTGAAAGATGAAAATAATTATTACTCCCCTTGTAGTGTTCACATCTGCATATTCT
Source organism: Mya arenaria (assembly GCF_026914265.1). NCBI lineage: Eukaryota > Metazoa > Mollusca > Bivalvia > Myida > Myidae > Mya > Mya arenaria. The sequence continues at coordinate 12,669,662 of NC_069137.1, forward strand.
TGGTTACAAATGACTAGTGCATAAAAACACAATCAATGAAAGAAATACTTCCATGATGACCCTATATTAGTCATCTGAGTCATCTTGTTCAAGTGCCCAAAACTAACGTTGTGTTGAAATTGTTTGGAAACAATATCATTTTCAAAAGTGTTGCTTTCGTTGCCCTGTTAACCAAAGTTATACGCTGATGATCAAAACGTAAATAAATTTCATAATCGCACAATTACCAGTGCATGGTTCTGGACATTGAATATTTCTTAGCTCATCTGAGCACAAAGAGCACATGTGGAGCTGTGAGGATTGTTGTATTTCTGTTGTTCGTCAATCGTTAACAGTTGACTTTTCTAGAAACGTTTGAAATGACGTTGAAAGTGCGCATTGCCAAGGGTACATGCCCGTCAGTCTGCCAAAAAAGCGAGAATATATGTTACGTCATACAAAGATTCAATTTTCTTATTGTCCAAAATGACGGTGTTTTGCGTTGTCGTAACATATATTCCCGCCATTAGTCGGGCCAAACGTTTTCGCAGTAAGATCAATTGGTTTGGTTCACATTTAAACTGATCTTACTAAATCTTTGTCAGAGTTTACGTCTAAAAAGTCTAGTCTAAAGATTGGTTATGTGGACACAAACAAACTAAGTCCGAACTTGATGACACTTTATCAACCACTATTGTACTAGTATGTGTTTTAATTGTTTTTTTATGCGGCGAAAATGTGCTTTTTTGCCACATATGAAAGTCCTGTTCATGCGTTAACAATCAACGTTACAGACCTCTTCGACGTATGATTCATTAACAAGCCTTCCATCATTTCAATGATACAAGTTCATTCGCTCATTATTGTTCTGTATATAATTAATCGAGCAAAGAAAGGAAATCTCGACGATTTTGGTAATGTAACGACAGAACCACACCATACCTATGGTTTCTATTTCCTCTCCAGTACAATTTGCGCCGCCGTTATGCGGGACAGGATTGTTACACATTCGTGTCCTGAACTGCTTTCCTCTCTCACATTTTGTATCACAAATAGTCCATCCGACCCAGGATCCCCAGTCTACATCCACTGCCACATAGATTTTGCGTGAATGAAAACCACATCTTGAATACAATTACTATTTTGCGTTTCTTGTCAAACAAACATTAACAAAATCATAATGTATATATATATAATACAATGCATACTGCAAAAGCGAAATATATACGGAAGATTCCTTTGAAAGACATAAGGTTAAGACTTAACAGACATAACAGAGATTTAACTAACGTACAAAACTACACGGACAGAGCATCAATAATATATTAATATCAGTAGAAACTGTTGTGCGTTAAAACCTCCCCCCCCCAAAAAAAAAAAAAAAAAAAAAATCTAAAGAAAACTGAATTTACTTTTTGAAATTGTTTAAGTATATGCATACTTTTACCACTAATACTGAAATAAACCAATCAACACTATTCACTCGGTTTGAATTGTACCTTAATACAGCTATAGAAACGATATGGATAACACGAATAGCTAAAACATATTACCACAATCCTGCTAAAAGATATAATATAATTATACTAGTCGAGAAACATGCATGGGCATAAGACAACAAACAGTATGAATTATCAAACACACTTACTGATAAAGGTATTTTGACGGTTGAGCATGTATAAATGGCCGTTACCCGAAGTCCCACTGTGTCCCTAATTGCACAAACCCTTAACAACAGTTACCTCAACATTTAATTTGTTACATATTAGAGTAAGTAATAGTTTGACATTAAGTCTCTCTTTTATTACACGGACAATTTGCCTTTTACTTTAGCGATTATTTTTTATATGGTACTAGTGTTGTAGACAGATTTCAGTAGAGTGTTCGACAAAACAAAACCATGTGCCAGGCAATAATTACCACGACACAGTTATACGCACGCCTTGGTCAGGGTATGTTCACCAGTACATTGTTTTCCACCGCCGCTCGGAGAGGGATTATTGCATGCCCTAGTCATTGTCTCTGTTCCTTGACCATACGTTGCGCTGCACGTTGTCCACTCAGACCAAACCGACCATTCGCCATTAACTGAAAGTGTTACAAACAGCTTTATTAAAAATGTAATCGAATAGTTGATGCTTAAATATCAGCACTAAATCTGTCTCGCTATTAAACTATTATTGACCGCGGTTTTGATCGCCTGCATATTAAGAGGTCAATATCTTCTTCCCGACCATCAACTTCTTAATTAACGCGAAAATAGTTAAACCAAAAGCATTTTTTTTCAACAGAAAAGAAATAAAAAAAGGGTAATGTAAACATAAGGATTGATTCTTATTTTTCATTCGTTCGTTCAGTATGAACGCTCGGTCGCGGCTAGCGCGTAGCACCTGACTAAGCGTTAATCTATAGTCAAAGCATCATTCAGACAATGCCCACAGCTCCTAGGGACTTGAAACGAATAAATACGCGTTCAGCGAATATAAGATGATTTTGTAGAGGCATTCAATAACATAGGCATACAATTTATGATAGATATTTAAATGATAACACTAACCTAATGGGATGCATTTGTCATTACAAAGGTCACTTGAGCAACATGAGGTACAACCACGGCTGTCGTCAGACCTTCTTTCCAAGTCCGAAATTTGCCGTCGACCAATGAGTATTTCGCCCGAATGGTGTGTTTCGCATGCCTTGAAGGTGCAAACAGTCAGACATTGGCATTTATGCATGTGTATTTTATAACTATAGCTTTCATAAACGTCAATACAATTGTATTTCAAATGACTAATTAAGTCTTAATTGATAAAAAATGTGATTAGTATGACTGATAATGTTTTAATTTAAGTAAGTGCTCTTTAACGCTAGTAGCGATTACCACGACACATGTTTAGCACCTTTGACAAACATATGTCTATAATCTAAATGTAAGACTCCGATAAACTTTTAAGGTTGAATGTACAATAACCATATGAATATTTCAGTGAGATAACAGTCAACTATCTAGATGCACTGTTTAGATATACATGACTTAATCCCCGTTTTTAACTAAGGCGCCTGTTTGTGCAAAACTGTATACAAAACAGTGTTTACGACACGTCGTAGACAGCATCCTATGGCTCCACAATAGGTAACTGTGCTTCCCACTGTATGTGTACATCTAATTTGTAGCAATCTTGCTGTTCACTAAAGGGCTCCTCGCTATTGATGTCGATAACACTTTAAAGGGAATTTCGCGATGATCGCCGAATATTGCAACACATTGATGACACATTGACATACAACGTATTGTGTGTTGGCTTATAGATTTGTCTTGTCTTGGCAATATTCATGTCAAAGTACATGCGTTTGTCCTAAGCAACTATCCAATATCTTCATTACTGTAGTTATTATATTTGACAATTTCATCAGGATGCTTCGGAGTCAGTAGGTGTTATATTCAAGAGGAAATATTGCGATGGAATACGTACAAATTGGCATTTCGACGAGAAAACCATTGTCCCAAATACTTCTCTTCCAGTCACACTGCATACCTACAACGGTAAACATAACTTGTGCAAAAACACAATATTCAATTCTCTATATGTTAGATTAAAATTATTTCTTTATTACCAGCTAATGTAATCGGCAAGCGCGTTCAATATGACACACACAATCACATCAAAATATAATTGAACGTTTTGGAACGCGACGTGATGCGACGCGACGACATGTGACGGAAAACATCCTATATAGCCACTGTTATATACTATTGTTAAACAGCTCTTTATAATATCTTGCTTAAGAGTTATTCATAATCAAACGAAGTCTAGCTCTAGCTTTTTACACATCGATTCTATGATTTTTCCAGATATTCTTATTTGCTTCGTAGTCGACCGCGGCCTATATTTGATGTATATATTGATTGGCATCGCAATTTTACGCAGCCTATTTATGATAAAACTATGAAGTTTGTTGCAGTTGAACGCGGCCTCTAAGTATGCTGTAACTATTTACAAACTTCGCAGACGACTGCAGCCTCTATTAACAATAACTTTTAATTGGAGTCGTAGTTGACCACGGCCTCATTATAATGATACTATATATTTACTTCGAAGACGACCACGACCTCATTATGATGTTATTAATTATTGCACTCAACCAGGGCCTATATATGATGAAACTATTTATTGTATAATTTTGATTAAGATAAAGATCGGAGTATTAGAATGTACTGTCCCTTAAGGTCCTTTCAAACTAGACCAAACCGTCTGGGGCAGAGTAAAGAAAAGTTCATTAAGCATTTTTGTTCCAAACGCCCTTGCAAGTATGTCTCCAAATTCAAATTAGCAAACGGTTGTGTCTGCTGTAAAGCTTAGGTCAATGTAGTCATTTATAATTAGTAAGTGTGTCTTTCAAAATGCTAAAATATTTGAAAGGTATTAAGCCGAATGCAAACATCCCAAAACTACAGGGACAAACACATTAAAAATCTAAAAAAAAATGCATGATATATGTTCAATAATTTATTTTGTGATATTACTGAAAGTGAAGCTGTGGATGAGACGGTGTGATGGTATTTCAGTAGTTTATCTACATAAGCTTTGCGGAGGTATTTTAAGTGACATCAACAATGCCTACCTCTCCTGATCGACAAAAGTCAATGTTATGGCACCTGCCGGCTGGTACGGGGTCATGACAGTTGAAACAAAGAAGTCCTCGATCTGCCGGATAACCTATATAAACGAATTCAAAGTATAATACATTAACTATTTACCTTTTCCTAAATGTTTATATATATATTAGGTTGTATGTTGAATGTGATAGTAAATGTAGAACAACTGACAACTCTAGCAACGGCTTAAATGCCTAAAGTATGGAATTGTTGTCACGGTAATCCTTAGCTCTGATTTAATTTCCTAGTTATTGCTCTAGTGTTAAATAGCAGGATAACACATTTCCACTCGATGATTATTAGTTTAGTATGGGACGTGTTCAATGAGAATGCACATTGGGGCTATTGATCTTATCAAATAAGGGCAATACTAAAAAGGAACAATTAACAACCAGTGCAAAACACATGCAAACTCGTATATTCACAGTAATAATTTAAACATATATAAATAATTGAATTTCATCTTAAATAATTTAACTGTAATAATAGTAATGTATGAGCGGGACTTTAAAACATTGAATCTTCAAAGGTGTCGGATGGAAGGGGTATCATGCATCTCTTCAGTTTCAGTTAAAAAAAAACAGAACCACAATCGTTGCATATCTTTAGATTTGCGTCTTGCCGCTTGCAACATTTGCACCATTTTTCATGTAGTTGTATTGAGCGGTTTTTGAAAAATGTGTGTGCACCCCGATTACCTCGCAAACAACACATAGGCTTAGACAATACTTAAATTGTTGGCATAAAATGATGGCAAAGAAGTTGCTTGCCCGGTTCTCCACAGGCCTCGTTGTTACATAGCGGGCTGTCACAGCAGTGTTGACATCTGCTGAACTGAGAGGTTGAGGAAGAGTTTGAACATATCTGAAATTTTAAAGAAATAATATGATTAACTTTACTCTCTTCTCTTTGTTTTTTATTGCTAAGGGGTTGCTGTTTATTTTCACATGAAAAAGTAAATTAATCAAATCGAACCAAATCAACACGTTGAATAGACTGCATAACAAAACAAAATGTGTTGACATTGTCTGGTGATAACATGTTTTTAACATACATTTATGAAAATTCTTTGCTAATGGGAGACAGATTTTATATTAAACTTTCCAGTATCAATGCATTTAACATGTCCATTAAACATGTCGGTATTGCCTTACGGCGGAGGGAGACTTATGGGCGAGGGGAAATATGACATATGAAAAAATAAGAAACACATACTTGGACAATCCCATCAGTTGAAACGTAAATGTCTATGACCTTTTTTAAAGGTAATGTTAACATAGGCAAACGTGTGTATAACGAAACAAACGAAACAAACATGACGTCGGAGGACAACAAACACATATTTTAGAATTTTGAAATATCGTTATCAATTAAATTTAATGAAACAGTTACTGGCTTTAAACCCTTACATTGAGAAAAACACAGTTTACAAGTGACTTTTATCCATTTCAATCCCTCAATCTTTCTAAAACATTACAATCACGTATATTAGTTAAAATACAGAGTTCAGTCAGCCAAATGTGCACAAATACCCCATGTGTCTCATAACAGCCCGACATGTAATCACACGAATGGCCACTTATGGTTACATCTTCCCTACTAAAGCAATTATTAGTATACTAGGTTGTCCATGAAGTGTACATAGTTCAATTGAAATACTTCAATATTGTAAGATATTAAAGAAATATTAAATCAATCTAATTTTTAAAGTTTTATAAAAATAACTTTTAGAAATACTTGCCTGTTTTGGCGTGCATCCCAATGTATAGCGACCTCGTCCAGGTCATTAACTGTTCTTTCGGCGTAACACACCTAAAGTAGTTATATTTAGATTGAATAATTTATGCCCATTTTATTGTACTGTAAATGTGTAATATACACGAACATATGGAAGTAGTTTTTGAAAACATAATAATATCACTCGAAACACATGTTTGTCATGTGTACGTCTGTTGTGATGAAACCAATCAAAGCGTGTATTTGAAAATTGAGATGATCACGGACAAAATGGTACGTTTCTTAATAAAATATATAGTATATGTGATCAACCGCAATGGCTTTTATAATGATAAATGTTTGGGTTGACAAATTCGTACCAACCTCAGAATCTGCACAGCTGACAGCGGTCATGCAGTGTCGTGGCTGTACAACGTAATGGCATTTCAAACACACCAGACCTGTAATACAAATGCATTTAACTTAGTGGTAATTTAAAAGAATTTGTCCCTCGTCATGGCGTTTCGAACACTAACGACTGATAATGCAAACAGGGTAACTCAATGTTTTTTTTAATTAAACATTTCCCCTCGTCATGGCATTTTGAATAATAACGACCGGTAATGCAAAGTGGGGTTACTCAATTGTATTTTAAAGGTATTTTGTCCTTCGCCATGGCCTTTCGAACAAAAAGACCGGTAATGCAAAGTGGGATTATTCAATTGTATTGTTAAGGAGTTTTGTCCCTTGTCATGGCGTTTCGACCACTATCGACTGATAATTCAGAGAGGTTAACTCAATGACATGTTAATGAAAGTTTCCCCTCGTTATGGAGATTCGAACACTAACGACTGATAATGCAGAGGTGTTAACTCAATGATATCTTAATGAAAGTTTCCCCTCGTTATGGAGATTCGAACACTAACGACTGATAATGCAAAGGAGGTAACTCAATTGTATGTTAATGGAATTTGTCCCTCGTCATGGAGTCTCAAAAGGGTGTTACTCAATGGTATTTTAATGGCTATTCAAACATTGACGACCAGTAAAACAAAGGGCGCTCAGTTAATAGTTTGTTATGGAGACTGTACCACGTGATAACGTTTCGAACACTGACAACCTGTAAGGCAAAGGTTGTTACCCCAATGGTAGGGCTAGCAACGGCAAAGCTCATAAATATTTCAAATATGAATGTACATACCTTGTGATATATTAACACGAAAGCCTATCACTAACACAAGCAAACGTAATGATTTCATACTATCAGCCGAGTAGCTCCACTTCGAAAGAAAGCATAACCTAAAATAAATCGCTTGTGTTTATCTTGGCTGTATCGTGTAATGATGTACTTGTGTTGGTATGAAAGATAAGAATTGTGATCTTCATCATTATCACTTTTATAAACTACTTATATTCGCAGTTTAAGGTAGCAAGACAATATTATATAAAGCATGTTCATATCATTTTTTAGCTATTTACTTAATATCGGCCAATTAGGGTTTTTATTATATGTGTTTGATTGTTCAATATTTATCCATATATTGTTTTTATATGAAATCTTACCAAATGATAGATAACCTGTGTATACTTATCATTTTTGTATAGAAGTGGCCCCAGATAAATATGCTTATTTTTATAGTGTACCTGTCATAAGCAAACAAACAAAATATCACACATAAAAGAACCCTTCTAAGACTAGTGGAAGACTGTTAGTGAATGAATATGTTACAGCCGTTCTCATGGACCTGTCCAAGGCATTCAGCTATCTCCTTCATCAGCTGATTGTTCAGTTACTTCCAACCTATGGGTTTTTGTCTTCTTCTGTCTCACTTCTTAATGATTCACATCTTTCAAATCGTCAATGCGTAAAAATAGGCAATTTTCTTAGTGCGTTGATGCCAATTACTAAACAACAGCCCCAGGGATCAATTCTGGGTATTCTGATCTTTGATGTTATTTCTTAATAATAGTTTCTTCTTTGTAGAGAAGGCCAATTGTTTCAATTGTGCAGATGATAACACCAACTGCGACAAAACTATCGCCAATTTGAAACTTGTTCTAAATAATGAGAGCGCAGTTTTAATGTCATGGTTTGAAAGCAATCATGTGTAAGCCAGTCCTGAAAAGTTTCAGAGGAAATGTATTGGTAAAAACACAAGTGATTGCATTAAGGATTTTAAAATTCATGGCTCCTTTATTTCATGTGACATTAGTCTCAAATGTCTGGGAATTGAAATTGATTCATTGCTAAATTATAAACAACATGTGTCACCTGTTTGTATGAAAGAAGCAAGACAAGTAAATGTTTGTAAAAAATATTTAGACCGTGACATTAGAATTTATACATGTTTAGTAAAATCAAATTTTAATTATTGTCCTCTTGCCTGGGACTTTTGCAGGTCCGAATACCGAATGTTTTTACTGATTTTACATCTAGCTTCATAATTGTTGAATAAGGTAAATATGCCAACTCTGCATGTCAGTCGCTCGAGACAAATGGTTAAAATGTCAACAACACTATTCCCAGTATATGTTTAAAATGTAAATGTAGAATCTAAACATTATTCTTACAGGTGTAGTTATGCTCTCGATGTCGCTTGATTCAAAACTTTAACCTATGGTAAGATGAGTTTCTGTTATGAAGCCGCCCAGGTATGGAACTCTGTTCTAAAGGACATCATAACAACCACAGGCTATGGTAAGTTCAAGAGACTGATCCAACCTGGGGTGGCTTCAAGTATGGTTGTTTATTGTGTACATAGTTTGTATGTTATGGGTGTACCTGCATGTTTGATGTGCCTGTAATATAAAGGTGCGCATGTGTTGTTTTAGAATGATTATGTAGCTGCTGTCTTTGTCATTCGTTGTGCTTTAGTTTATGAGCTTGTAATTTATGCATTTTTAGTTATGCTTTTGCTGTAACCTTGCTTTCCTTTGAATTGCAGCACCATGCGTTTCACTTTGTTGAATGTTATTTGTTATTTATGTATAAAATTTTAGGTGCGTGTACTATATATTTATTTGTTCGGAAGCAAAATGTCAATGCTGCTCTTTTAATCTGTCTAAACGTATTCAATCTAATGTATTTAAGCCATTCTAAGTTACTTTTGCTCCGCTAAATGATTGTGTTTTTGAAATGATAAAGTATTATTACTTTTACCATGTTAACTTGTCACCTTTATATATGTTTGTAGTATTTCCTTATATGTACATTGTATATATGCTAAGAGTTTCTATGAAAATCCTATAATGTATAAATCAACTAAATTGTACTCTTGTGGATCTTTAAATACTACTCTCTTAACAGAACGTGTGTTCGCTTGTTTTTTGGATAATCTTGTTTTGTCGGACAATTGCTTGCAAATAATGTAACCCTTTTTCAATGTAACCGACGTTTTATAAAGATTATCTTATATTATCTTAAAGAAAAGTATTCACGTTGGTTTTATATCAATTATTGTTTATTAAAAGTGTTTTAATAAAAATATAAAAACAATTAGACGAAGGCGAAGACAAAGGCGAAGATATAGAAGAAAAAAGCGAAAAAGAAGAAGAAGAAGAAGAAGAAGAAGAAGAAGAAGAAGAAGAAGAAGAAGAAGAAGAAGAAGAAGAAGAAGAAGAAGAAGAAGAAGAAGAAGAAGAATATGAAGATGAAGAATATGAAGATGATGATGATGAAGAAGAAGAACAATGAGGGTTATTTTGTTACACACTTAGTTGATTAGTAAACATTGTATTCTTAATCGAACTAGTGTAATCATTAGCGACTAAATGATTTACCCATGTTTGGGTGTAGCTTCGAATTAGTTGATCATACAAAAGTTTGACACAATCGACTATCATGTATTCGAAATTACAAATCAGTGGCTGTTGTTATTTTTTAGTTGCGTTTATATAAGGTCGATATAATTTTTAATGTGTATTTAAAATAAATCGTCACCACATACCGCAAGTATATTACAAAATTTTGAAATAAAACAAAACACTTTTAATATCATTAATGCATTATTTTGATCTCAATTGCTAAGAAAGGAAGAGGAAAAGGAAGAAACACCATAACGGACAGGAAGGCTTGCACGTATTCTAATGAGGCGAACCTTGAAAAGCCCACAGAACGTTAAAATTCTTACCGATTACGCGTAGGGCGAGGAGACTGTTCATTGGCTGAAAATGTAGGTTATATTCTAGCTTGGTAAATGACCCAACAACACCAACAAGGCTACGAAACAGGTACGATACACGAAATTTGATAACATTGTATACCAAGTAGATTATAAGCTAGCATACATATAAGGCTTGACAAGGTTGACTGTCAAAATATATGGAGCTATTGACAATAACTGGTTATTCCCGTCTCACACTTACTCACTGATAACGATTACAGGTGATCACCGTAAGGCTATGAATAATCACTAACTAGATTAAAACATATATTTAAGGCTTGTTATTTCTCGTTCTCAATACAGCCTGATCGTAAGTCGTACCTAACGCAACAATCTGTATCACGCCTCCAACATAAATGACGCAACGCCATTGGTCTAGGAATAACACGCGGTGACCCCATATTTTTCCACCAAATTTATATTGCGCCAAAATGGCGTCTATTTCCCGATTCCGATTCCGATAAATATTCCGATAAATAAATGAACTATTTAAACATGTAAACCGATTGTTGACGTGATATATACGTTACGGGGTTAGTAGGTGAGCCGATATAGGATATACGGGGCGCAGGAACTTGTAATATCCTTAAAACGAGGAAAACACGCTACCTAAAAAATGCGCTAGAACCCTTATTTCCATACCGACGAGCTGTTATATGGTACCAGTTATTATGCACATGGCATAGCGTTAGGGTTAGGGTAAGTAATCTAGTAGTCCCTTTAATGTTCAACCAAGTTGAAAAAGATGTTTTCGGATTAATATGGAGTCTGTCTTCGGAAGTTTCTGATACTCAAGAAAGGGATAATGTATGTGTACGACCAAATGTTTGGTCTGGCATTCCCGTCTTCCTGCAAACATAAGTAATTATATTAATAAAGCAAGGTGCACGAATAAAACACATGCTTTTTTGAAATGTTACGGATACCGTTATAAGTGTAGGGAAAACAGAGATTACATTTATATTTGGGTAAATTACGGTTACCTTATTGTTTAAACTTTATTTGTTTGAATCGTGATTAATTGTACACATGTACATATCAGTCTTGGTGAATTCAACAGCAATACTGGTTATCAATGTGCAACACTATTTGTTTATTTAATGCAATTATATCTTACAAACAAAACGTTTGGTTATGTAAAAGTATTTGTTAATACAAGGTATATACAAAACACGTTTGAATTTAAGTTCGGTGCTTATTTAATACAGATCTCTAAATTTTAAACTTATACCAGCTAGGAAACGTGTGTGAATGTTGTAAGTCAAGCAGTACATAATGACAGCCATTACATTCGACGCCATATCGGATATATGGGCATTGTGCATATGTTCATAATCAGAAAATAATATTCTTATTCATTAATCCTTTTTTTCTTTATTGATTATTTTGCTTTAAATTAATAAATCAGTCACGTCTAGCTACTATTAGAAAACAAATGAAAACTCTCGGCTGCATTTATCTAGTATAAGGAAAGTTGTTCGTCTAAAGCCCTAACGACCTTCCAAGACTTGAAGGATGTTTCAATTATTATGTAATGTTCTCTTGTGGCGTTTTGTGTGTCTCCTTTACTGTCTGTTGGGCTTGGACCCTTGCTTCGTGGGCTCATAGATAAACATTCGCCTGCTGGACTTGTCTGTATAGATACCATTATAGTTAGAAGTTTTAAGCATAGTACATGGACATGGGTAAACATTCGCCTACTGGACTCGTCTGTATAGATACCATTATAGTTAAAAGTATTAAGCATTGTACATGGACTTGGGTAGATTTCAGTTCACAATGTCCACCAGCGTATTGTTACATGGGTATTCCTTGTATACAGCTTGCAGCCTTTCATATCGTGTCATACAATTTCCAAAACCCGACGTATGTGGTACATGTTTTTTCATTGGCTGTAATGCTACAAGTTAATGACTGGTGACCCCATGTAGGTGTGGTATATCTTATTCATGTTATAAATATTAAACTATTTATTTACGTCATAAACATAACAGTACTACTAGACAAATTCCACAGAGAAGGTGTTTTCTATGTCGTACAGTAAGCATTGTCTCCACGAATATTAGATGGTGATGTTTAAAATCACGTGACGTTATTCACAACGTTTCAATTGTATTTCACTTGATTTTTGTTTTAAACTTCGGAAACAATGCTATATTAGGCACATTTACAAACATTTCGAATTAATACGTTTTGTTGTGTTTTTTAATTAAAATTGACAACTGAAATCGATCTTTTTTTCAAATGTTGTGGCTGGTATTGTATATATTCATCAAAGGAGATCATTTCGTATGGGATTGGAATTTAAGGAGGTCGAATTGTTTAACAGAGGATTCAAATATGTCTAACCAATGTTCGATCTGCTTAACATATGTTGCCGTTTAGTATAGCATAAGACAATTCAAAAGAAACTCAACTCGTAAAATTGTAAAAAAAACAACGTTTGTTGTCGTTTCCTGCATGAGACCTAGAGACGGTTGTTCGGTTAGTGCAGTGGTTAGCGCACTCGCTTCCCACCAAAGGTCCGGGTTCGATTACCGGCCTGGGCGTATATGAGTTTGGTTAGGGGTCACCAAGCCGGACAAGTGGGTTTTCTCCGGTACTCCGGTTTCGCCCGCAACACAGGACCACATTCTCGCGCTACATCGTGCGAACGAGGGTGACTTAGTATAAGCTATCATAGCTTTTTTTACAATCGTTGTAAAATATATAATGTTTAAATTAAACCTAGAGACGGCACGCTTCATTCAGCTAATACGGGTTCGATACTTGATAAGGGCCAAGAGTTTTTAGAGCAAGTGTTGAAAGGTTTTCAAAAGCGTTGATGCATTTGTGGACATAGGTGGTATTCAATCGATTTTTCTATATCAAATATTGCAATCAGCAGTAAACATTTTTGACATAATTCATATATTTTGAATCTTACTCGAAATTGACCGTATAGTTTCCAATTCCAATTGTAAATCCACCCATCATATTCATGAATACCATTTCACAAAACAAAACCAAAAGTCTTGAAACATTCAATAATTCTTTGTTTAAACACTGAAGTACATATTTGCGAAGACGGTAACATCGGGTGAAGTCGCTGGTCATTAAACGGGCTTGTGCCATTGTTTACAAAACATTGACATACTTGAAACTTTAAGGAAGTATTAGGGACACTTAATTACAACACGTTATCGCGTTTTACCTTAAAAGTTGTATTTTTTATTCATTTATTTATACAAACTTCCTCACAATGTCATTAAACAGCAAAATTGAAGTTAACACTTTGATCAAATTTGTTTTTTCGGTGTGTTACCTAAAGCAGGAATATTTCTACTAAATACACCTAATACTTATACTTCAAATGTATGCCTAACAACAAATAACTCGTTTGTTAATTAAAAATAAATAGTCATTACAATGCATTACTACAAGTTTAAGGTAACACCGACCAATTTCCAGATCAAGATAAAATACTGTTACGTTTAATGCTCTGTTTAATGTGCTTGTAACGTCCCTTAGACAATATTTTGTTACTAGAATGCTTGATTGCGATCAGATAATTTGATTGGAAGTAGTAACGCTGAAAAGTTGCATAAATAATTCAAAAAAACATGTAGTATTGATTTAAAGAACTTTTACAAATCAGAAATTGCATCGATGGTGTCGTATTTATTATACATTAATATTTAATAAAAACATTTTTTATTAACATAAAGACCTTTTGAAATAAGTATGTTATATCAATAAGCATAATCATTCATTTATGCTAATGAAGTTTTACGAAATTCTTAAACACACATATTTTACATTCACGTTTTATTACTAACAATTTTATATTATGAGGGTTTAGGTACCCAATAAGGATGATTAAACAACAAGTTCGTGGTATAGTACATTTACAGCACAGAAATATTTTGCTACTAATCGGAGGCTTAAAAATACGTTTATATAGACAACATATCAATTTCATAATTTGTGATCTCAAATATTTTCGAATCTTATTCTTAATTCAAGAGAGACAATGTAGAATTATCGAATTGCTTGAATTGCGATACTTATTAAGCAACATTTAAGCTGTTAACTAAATTATACATCTGTCTAAGAAGTATCAAAACTTAATATTCTATTTATGTCGATATAAGGAGGCTTCATTACCTTTGTCATGTTACATGTATTCCGTTGAAACTGGGAAAACATTATTATAAAATGATGATCGACACTTGGACATACATAAAAGGATAACACATCTGATGTCGTTGCACATGTATTTTATGATTTGGAAAAAATTTCTTGCGTTTGTGAATAGTTTAAAAACTAGACTTTTTAAACATGCAACGGAAATATAATTTGCATATTCATGTTTTATGTAAGAAATGATACTATATTTGCATCTTAAATAAGATAACAATATATTCCTTCATCATACCGATACCTTCAAAGCGTTACTGGGATGTATATATATATATTCATACTTATATTTTGTGATGCATCTTTGAAACGTTCGCATAAAGCTTGGTTTACTGTATGCGCCAGCCAGCCAGCCATTCAGCGAGACATTCAGTCAGTCATTTAGGCAGTCAGTCGACCGACCGACTGATTGTCAAACATGCTCACTCACTCACTCACTCACTCACTCACTCACTCACTCACTCACTCACTCACTCACTCACTCACTCACTCACTCACTCACTCACTCACTCACTCACTCACTCACTCACTCACTCACTCACTCACTCACTCACTCACTCACTCACTCACTCACTCACTCACTCACTCACTCACTCACTCACTCACTCACTCACTCACTCACTCACTCACTCACTCACTCACTCACTCACTCAATCACTCACTACTCGCTCGCTCGCTCGCCGCTCACTCACTCACTCACTCACTCACTCACTCACTCACTCACTCACTCACTCACTCACTCACTCACTCACTCACTCACTCACTCACTCACTCACTCACTCACTCACTCACTCACTCACTCACTCACTCACTCACTCACTCACTCACTCACTCACTCACTCACTCACTCACTCACTCACTCACTCACTCACGTACTCGCTCGCTCGCTCGCTCACTCACTCAATCTGGTCAGTCACGTGTATGTGTCTGTGTGTTTTTTAATTAAGTGTGCCTCTTGCACACTCTCAGACCAGGTGGACCTTATAAGCTGGATAAATGAAAAAAAGTAAACAATTATATCAAAGTAGCTTACATGATTAGGAGTATGTGGCTATCTTAATAGATTCACTTTATCTTTTATGATGTTGTCCTACAATGTTTCAATTTAAAATGTTCTACAATTGATGTCGAAGTAAATAAACAAAAACAATGAAATTAAATATCTAAAAATCTCATTTAAAAAAATATAAGAAATACAATCAGCGGTTACACCGTATACATTTGATATATAAACTTGAATTAATACACTCACAAAAAACCTGAAGTTATTTTCCAGTGCAAAAGGTAGTGTATAAAAATGATATTCGTTCGATACCGAGGTATTTTGCGAACGTTTTCAAGTTCACGTGCAACTGCCGAAAAACATTAACAAGCATTCATCTTCATTTCAGGTGTCTGTTATTTTTCTTTCTTTTAAATGTCCCTTGTCTTCAGATGATAAAGTCTGAGTCAAAGGAACATGCGATAACGAAGAGATTTAATTAAAATCACTGACGTCAATAGGCACTTGAACTAACATGTGATTATCAATCATTTGGTAAAACATCATTTGTCTTGTTTAAGTTCGTCTTCAGACAGGGAAGTCTTGAAGCAAAACACTTGAATGATTAAACTTTCTTAAAGCATGTGTTTGATCATGATACGCTGCTTCAGTTATTAAAAGCCGATATATCGACACATCAACAAAGTTAATCCACTCTTATTTCTGTCAAATATTTACAATTTTTGTCACATTTTGTATATGCGTGTTCTTTAAGGTTTATCATAGTTTGGCTAAATAACAAACGCGTTTAGTTGTTTTTAAATGGTTGTCTAATTCAGATGCCGTAGCAACATTTGTCGCTGGTTTATGTTTTTTATGTTACTTTTTTAATACTGTTTTCCTTCAGAAACGTGGGATTGTTTCTAAAACATTGCAATATCATTTGTATTTTTGCTTATGAATAATTCAATTAGCAATTTCATGATATTTTACATGTACCCTTGGTCATTGAAATTACCAAAGGAACGCTTTTAGTTGAGTCATTTCGTTTGTTTTCAATGAAATGCCATTAAGGCTGTTCTGCATCGCATTCAGTTAATAACTTAATGTGTGATTTGTGTAAGCTGTGTAAACCGTTGATGCTCCGTTTACAGGCTTCTTCTTATTGTCCATGCTTCAACCAAAGGTTTACATTATTATATCAACATAAACGAATCATCGACATTCCCAGACTTTGATATAAACGCTATCATAATATATTTAAAAGTTTATTATTTACTTAACAGCTGCATGAGGCACATACTATTCTGCAGATGTGTTAAATTGTGATAAAATATATGCACACTGCTGAGATATCACAGGTGAGTAATACTGATGACACTGAAAAGTTTGTATTCTTTGTCTATTTTTAATTAACGTTATAAGATGAAGAGAAATGAGTTTGGCCATCAGCACCAATAATGTTGAACCGACTGCAATTAAGTAGTAGTAGTAAGTAGTAGTAGTAGTAGTAGAAGAAGAAGTAGTAGTAGTACTAGTAGTAGTAGTAGTAGTAGTAGTAGTAGTAGTAGTAGTAGTAGTAGTAGTAGTAGTAGTAGTAGTAGTAGTAGTAGTAGTAGTAGCATCAGCAGCAATAGTAGCAGCAGCAGCAGCAGTAACAGTAGCAGTAGCTAGCAGCAGTAGTAGTAGTACTATAGTTGTAATAGTAGTAGTGAAAGTAGTAGTAGTAGTAGAAGTAGAATGTCCTATCGACAATGACTATCATAATTACAAACGTTTCTTAGTATAGATGGCGCATATTTTGCGATTTAAAAAAGTAGATTCGTTGCTCGTTTTATTCTGTGTATTATTTACCATAATATTTCATATTTTGTTTTGTAGTACCAGCTATGGTTAACTCATATCCATTTGCTACTAGAGTGACACACATAAATTATACAGTTTGAGATGATCACGGTAAAACACGTCGTGTATGTTCGTTTCCTTGATTATTGTGATAAGTACAATAACAGCACACAGGGAGTTACGTCACGTAAGTATAAATACGTCACGCGCGATACGTCGATGCATCGCGTTATGTCTCCCGGCCACAAATGGTTCTAAGGTGTATTCCGATAAAGTATATTTAGTGTCCACTACTTCCAGCGGGAATACTTTCACTTGAGGCCTAGTGGATGCCCCCTTCGCTGTATGTATTTTTGCGGCCCTCGTGAATCCGACATTACCGGTAATGAGTTCCTCTACAATTGGAAGGTCCCACAATCTCGCGAGATCCGTGGTCTTTGAAGCATGCGTTACTATTACGTCCACTGCTGTTGTATAGGAAGTTTAGAGTTTAATTGTATACTTGTGTAATAAAGGGGTTATTTAGGACAAGAATTCCTATCGAGATTTCATGTCTTGATACCTTTTTAACTAGTTTTAGCTCCGTGAGTTCTTCGACCGACTATAAACTACGGTCATAGGTTTCGAGTCGTTAGATGAAGAAAATTATGGAAACCTATGTATTCCTTTAATCCTTGAGAGGCTTCCACCGAAAAAGAGGCGCGACTTAGCAAGAGGACTTGGAACTGGAAGTTTGACACTATCTGAACTTCGCGAAGCGATACACAAAAAGACAGGATATTATGGAGGATGGTCAGACACAGGTACAAGTACCTCATTCCTTTCAAGCACCCGTTAATCGTCTAAACATGACGACTTTCCGAATCCATCACAAAAGATGCGTTAAGAAGGAAATGCGAAAACCGCAATTGCCCCAGTAAACTGCTATTGGTCGAATACCTTAAACCTTTAACCAACCTTTTACAGAAGGAGTTTCATTTCGACTGCATCCAACTCCAGTTCCATATAAGATCAATTTCCAGGAAGACAATGTGCCTACAATGAAAGAAACAAGCTTATTATAGATCTTTCTGCATTATTTTAAGCAGCTTCATTCAACATAAATATCATTGCTGCTTTCCTATCAATCAAAATGGAAACTGAATAAAATACACCATAGCCAAGCATTATGTATGTTTTATATATCAGATGAAGTATTTAATGTTTAACAATTTTGTTGTTGGTCAAACTAACTATAATTTCAAAGTATTATCAAGTCAATGACCACCAGTGACAAGATATCTGTGAATGGATTAATTGAACCAGCATTTTTTTTTTAAATACGAGTACTTATAATGATTGTCGGGTTCAAGTTATGCCTATAACACATATATCAATGAAATCGTACTATCTTAGTATTAAGACTCCAACTTTCAAATTATCTTCCTACTTAGGATGGCATAATAGTTAAGCTACCACAGGCAACATCTTCAAGGTTATGCATATTATGATATATGAGCTTTGTCATTGTTAAGAAACTAATATAAAATTAAAGAAAGGTTGAGAATAGAAATTACAAATAAATACAAATGTATTAAATATAGATAATATGTAATGTATATTAGTAATTATGTATACATTTCATTGGTTTTTGAACTACAGCCTTTGATTTCATGCTTTTCTATGGAATAATTTGTACCTCCTTCGTTTATATTCGCTTTGACCGATAAGTTAAGTTTCCACGTTCCAAATGGATTTTCACTCCAATGATGTACCGACATATATGTCCATTTTTGTTCTGAATTTTTCATTGAATCCGAGCCCCTCGTATTCAAAAGCGTGCTCACAGTCCCGCTTGGAGATTCTAGAATTAGTTCAATAATTCCTCTAGTTGTGTATGAAAACTCTATATATGCCTCTACATGTTCAACTCTGTTAACACAATAAGTGGTGTCGTTACACCCGTCCGTGTATATTTGGCTCTGCACCACACGTACAGTGTCTTTAGGTTTGACCGTTCTGAAATGGTGTAATTAGTTGAAATCAAATGTTTTTACGTATAAAGGCTTTAGTTCAGTGCGAAAATTATGAAATTATGACATTTTTAGGGTGAATTTATACCTAAATAACCATCAACTAAAATCATTATAAAGATATCGTCAACTGCATGCATAATGTAGAAAACCATAAACTTAACATACTATTTAAACCACCAGCACCTCGATATATATATACACTTTTAAGTATATGTAATATGTAGAATACCATCAATAATACATTATGTATAATATCATCAACTACCTACATTATATAATACAATCATTTGCATCCATTATGTACTTCAGTCAACTGTATACATTAAAGATTATACCAGTTAATATTAATAATAATACATACAAGAAATGGAAACGTTAAGGAATACGAAGCAACAAAGAGAAAAAAATATCAACATTCGGTAGCAATTGCATTTTTTAAAATAATACATTCGTAGAATCATAATAACATAACCCTTTTTCGTAAAAGGTACTATAATTATTATTACTTCATTTCATATTTCACTTGAGTGTGACACGAATGTTGCTCTGGAAGACTCTGCCACGTTGGAGCTCTTTGAACCATCGCTTCGACGTCAATGAGGCCGTATCCGAACCAATGACTCACTACAGAGCAGAAAAAAAAAACAATACGTAAGTCAACACATAAGGGCAAGTATTTGGATCAAGGTCATTACAAATTAATACAAATTACGTGAAATTTGAATAAAACATTATTATTCCTGGCATAATTTGCAATTGAAAGTGAGGTATGCAGTTATGTTCAAAGGGTAAAACTTCCAGTGATTTGAATAATTCTTAAAGTTGATATTTTAAAACCACTCCTAAAACTGCAATGAAACATTCCTTGATATTGTTTACTGATTTAGCTATTGTTGTCAATGAAAAGCATGAACGAAAACAGTGAGAATATGGTTTAGATTTCAGCCTTATCTGTTTTATCACATTGATAGTGTGTACCGTATAATACAGCAGGTCATGTTACCATAAAAACCACGTTTTATGGTCTTTTGACTTGTCTTACTATATTGAGTACAACTATTTAGCACCTACATGCATTGTCTTGAAAGGTTGTCAATTAAGTGTAAACAGTCAATTCAAAGACGATGCAAACGGTCATTTCAAGGTCGAATTTCGGTTAAATTTGACGTGAATTATGGTAGAAATAGTATCTATATGTATACTGACGCATATCTGTTTTGATATTTGCAACATTCATATACAATATTTTAACTAAATTTCTCTGTATACACCATGTGTCGGCTGTTATGACACCAGGTTAATATTATACAGACCAAACCTTTTGGTATATAACATTGATTATTCTACTGTTCTTACTACTCTTCCCCAATATTAACCAATTGTCATTCAACTATAAATGCATATTAAGGGTGTCACAACAGGTTTTATTTAACTTGACTTTAATAAATGATAATCTGAATGTTTCATCCATGATATATGCCAACAGGTCATTCATTGATGAGGATAAGAAGCATCAATGTATACTTATTAAACATTAAAATGTTGAAAAAATCTCAGATAATTGAGTGTGTTTAAAAATATTGCAATTAGAAAATGTTCAGCAAATTTTAAAATAAAGTAGTGGCACATAATTGACTGTTGTATCTTATCAGTATATCGTATGCGGTCCTCGTTTTAATTCTCTGTTTGGAAATGGTTATAGAACTATTTTCCTTTAATACAATATTGATTTTTTTATAAATGATTAAACACGGAAAAAGATAGATAATCAATATATATTTTAGCACTTATATTCATATTTTTACCTTGACATGATCTTGACCCTGACCTTTTATGAGCGTAATGGGCAATATGTTACAAAGACTGACATTTATAAAAAAAAATAGTAAAATAAGTACTTGTTAGTGTTAATTTGAAAATGTGAATATAGTTATACAGTAAAACTGCGATCGCTCGAGGACGGCGGGGACCGAGCCTAAATCTCGAGGGAACCGATGTTTTTTAACGACCCGAATGTCAATTTCCGAGTCTGTTAAGAAATATCTTTCAGTGTGTTTTAAGTTTGAAGTCGTTAAACCGACTGTTTACTTAAACACCGATTATGAGTTACATTGTGGAAATCGATCATATGTTCAAAGGATGTCGTACATTTAATGTAAAAGAAATATCAATAAATCAATAAATTGAAATGTTTATTTTTACAAAATCGCCATTTTGCAAGTGACAAGAAGGAATTATTTTCAGAGATTCCGATGTTGGATTTGTATGGTAATGTTTATTCATATTCTTATTACTCATTTACATTTCTCACAATTAACTTCTCGTCATTAATTTCTCATAATTATCTTGTAAAAAAGCCTTTATCAACTACTATCGGTCATGCGTAAACAGTGATAAACGGTTGTTCACACCTGATCAAATTGCCTTTCAACTGTCACTGTAATTTTAACAACTTGCGAAAATTTTAACACCTATCAATTGTCTGTTTATTTTGGTACACGCGTTTGGGAAAAAGTGTGAAATTATGATCTCGAAGGAGCCATAGGGTTTTGTGCATGATTTTTGAACTTGAGACCGACTATATTGCTCGACCCCTTGACATATTTAGGTAACGATGCAGCGTAGGTATATTTTATATGAAAATAGAAGGAAAAAATGTTCGGGACCAAGCTCCAACCTCGAGGGACTGCCGGTTATAGAACGACCGCTTGTTCGAACGACCGAAGTTTTACTGTGCTAGTCATTGGTTCAGAAAACGACGCCAAATCTGACTGTTTCTTGGTTGGAATGGTTATTTGTATAATGCCATTTGTGCATCCTGGGTATAAAAGAGTATTTTGACTTCCAACAACCCAATTGTATCTGGACAAAAAAAATGCTCAGAAATATCGAGTCGAATTCGATCGTACGATTACTACTCTCATGCTATGATACACTACTCCTGAATAAACTTTCAGTTAAAACGTAATGCGAATATTTGCTTCAGAAACTATCCTGAATGTTGCATAAAATTCTTGTGTCGAAGTTTGATTTAATACAAACCATTTCGTCCTACTGCATTTTGCTGAGCCTCTGTGTATTTCAGGTTGTCTTATTTCGCAGTTTCAATCAAGAGCTGTTGCATGTCACGCCAATGAAGATTTTGGCTAAAACAAAGCATTTACGTAAGTTTTTGAAGAAAAATTCGAAACAATAAGCTAACAGTGTTTAAAGCTTTCACATTTTCATGATTTTAAGGAGGAAGTATTGGTTGCAATGAATAAATGACAAAAACATGTCGAATATTAATAACTTCTATTGCACTTTAATGAAAGTTTTGCAAAAGCATAACAGAATTGTACATTTGTATAAATGCCTTGCAAAATCAAACTCTAGCCAAGCAGGTTATCTGAAAAAGTTCCTTTTTACTCGGATGATGGCAAGTGGTCACATTGCAATTGACTTTCGTTGTTTCATTTTTAAAAACAAAAATATCAATTTTGCTTTTTGAACGGTCGATAATATATTGTATTCTATTATATATTACACGCTACAATGTCAAAAGTGAATGCATGAATCTGCTTGTAGCACTGATATTCGACCAACAATCAATTGATTTCAGGAACGCCAGAAATACTGTAACCAAGTTACACCTACTTTGATGCTGACATAGTCACAAAATATAATTGAATATTTAGTGGCATACTTTGCCCCAAGCACCAGTGCAAGTGCCCCAGCTGCTAACGGAGCGGCTGCCGACTTTCCGCTGAGCGAATTAATGCAACCGCCATTCACGTCAGTGGTACACTGTAAAGTAAATTTAGATCTGGTACAGAGAAAACTCCATTGATTCTGTGGACACTTTGTAGTGTTACATACAAATTGCCTCTTAACTTACTAAATTGTCCGAGATTCCTCCCTTTCCTGTGTAGGCACTTGCCATGACAGCGCTACAAGGTTCTGCATAACCTGGAGGCTCGAGATCACGGGCAACACCGTTGATGCCAATTGTATAAATACTGTTAACATATCCGTCCATGTTGCAGTTGTCGTCAAAACCACCGTTGCCTCCGGCGAAGACGTAGATTACACCTTTCCCCCCTCGTAGCTGTAATGTATTATAACACAAACAACATATTAAAGCTTATTCAAAAATGCTTGTGATAATTTAGTTATTCTTTTAACGCAATTAAGCTTTCAGTCATTATTAGAACAAGTATGTCGGCTTAAGAATGTTTAATAATAATGTCGATAAAATACCGAAGATGTTCCATGAACAAAAGCTTCCTTCACAGGCTGTGAAGGGCCTTCGAAGCTTCCGTCAGTTCCTCCCCAACTGTTTGATGATACATCAACGTCAGTGGTCAAAGCAATCACCTGTCCACTTGGTAAAACACCATTTGGCCCTATCATCCGTAAAGCTGAAAATTAAGCATATTATTTTCTTTTGTCCATGGTGTAACGCACAAAAGAACAACACTTATGAGCTTTTACTATCAATATTTATATGAAAAACAAGCAAGCACAATAAGCCTTACCACACAGACAGATTGCGTTATTGTGTTAACATTGGGTTGCTCGTTAAGGACAAGACTGATGAGTACCCGGTGTAACGCACATGAGGATAGTTCATATTAACATTTTTCGACAGTGTTACGCACAGAAGGACTAGCTGTATTTTTATCCGACAGGAGTCTCCGCACACTTGATAACTACGCAAATATTTTTTCCCGCGACAGCAACAAATGCACATTGATTTACTTACCAAATCACTTTACGCGGTACGTTGGGCCGATAACGATCATTCTATTTTTCTCTTTTGCAGTTACCCCTGCTCTCTTCATTACTAACCAAATATCGGTGCATAGTATTCTGTGCCAAAAATGCAAATGATATTTTCCTATTATGCAGCAACCATTACACATGTTATTACTTATAATATAGCGTTGCATGTTTTGCCGTGCCGAGAACGCATACCCAACATTTCTCGGAGACAGCAACCCCTGTGTACTTTATTCATTAACAAAAAGTGCTGCCATGTTTGCTTTGACGATAAGGAAATGTTTTTGTCTATGCTTTATAAATTCCTGCATACTTTGATACTTGCCAAAAAGCGTTACCTGGTGTGCTGCGCCGAGAATGCCAATGATATTGTTGTCTGCGACTGCAACCCCTACGTACCTAATTCTTATCAAAAAGCGTTGCCTGTTGCTCTT
The DNA here is from genome assembly GCF_026914265.1 of Mya arenaria. Lineage (NCBI taxonomy): Eukaryota > Metazoa > Mollusca > Bivalvia > Myida > Myidae > Mya > Mya arenaria. Next base: position 12,694,393 of record NC_069137.1, read on the forward strand.
TTAATATCGCAAATGCTTTATTTACTGCGACAGCAACCCGTACACAGTTTATGACTTACCAAATAGCTTTGCGTGGTTCGTTGTGCCCTATAACGCAAATGTTTTTTTTTTTTTTCAAATAGCGCTTCCTTGTTTGCTATGCCGAAAACGCAAATACTTTTTTTCCTGGTGCGACAGTAACCCTGCACACTATATAACTTACCAAATAGTGTTGCCTGGTATACGGCGCCAATTACGCAAATGTTATTGCTTTTTGCAACAGCAACCCCTGCACACTTAGTTCCATGGCTGGTAAAGAAGAATATAACACGTACAGCTGTGTACTAGTTGGTTTAAAGTAGTTGGACTGTGTGACGTACAATGTTAGTCAGTGATCTTTCAAGAATAATTAAACAGTTTTTGCAACGTAGGAACATATGTTGCAATATCTGTTAGACACCTTTTTTAAGTTGAAACACACGAGTCACAAACTATTTTCGAAAGTAATTCGATTAAATTTTTTGTAAATAGCAATATAGCTTGATCGGAGTTTAAATTCAAAACCTGGTAATACATATAAATATTATATTGAAAACATGTAAGTATTATAAAAAAGGATATAAAAAAGTACATGCATTTGAAAGTTTACATATCTCATGAGTACTTGCAGGCGTACCTTTGTCCAATACCAGGTAATGGATAATTGTCGTTATCATAAACGTCTCTGCTCCCAGATAAGTTCTGAATTTAATTGTTATACATATATAAGACAAGTATCGTGAAAATAAACCAGAACACGCAAATGCCCAGACAAACGCTGAAAATCAAGAAATGGAGCTCGAGGAATAGGGTTTTCATGTCAGAAATTCTACCAACTGAGATAACCGGGCCAATTAACTCAGATACACTCTGATGTTCGAATCAGTAACATGATATACATGTTCACTGATTGAAAATGCCGAACGCCAAACAAAAACATTAATTTACAATTTGGGCATCTCTATTCATCACGAGTTGAATTCCTGCTTATACACTGGGCTTAAGCAACAAGCCTACGTTCGGCGCGAAATGTAACAGAGTAAGAAAAGTTAATGACAAAATATTGACATATATGAATACTATAATTAAAAGTGAATTTGATTTGAAAAAAAAGTTTTTTTTTTTTTACTATTGTAACTAATGATGCGTTTTTTTAGTATAAAAAATGCATTCCAAATGACTTGCAATTAACCAATTAAACAACAGGTAGTGGGAACCATGCCATATATTGCCAGAACAAGCCAAGCGATAACAAACTATAGGTTTTTTTAACCTACGATGTATTAAAACAACTAATTACTCTAAACTAGACTCACAATTCTGTTTTTAAGGTCAGGATGGTTGTAGTCAACTCCGTCATCTACTATTGCCAATCTCACACCCCTACCAGTGATATTCTTTCTCCATGTATTTTCCACGCTCATAGATGGCCCAGATTTGCCATTCTGAAACCACAACGATCTATTAATTGTTTTCTTATAATAGTTGCAAAATTGTTTACTTGATAACAATGTAATACAATTCAAACAAACGTCAAAGCGTTCTTATATCTATTCGTGAAAGGTCAATGCGTTTAAGGGGCTAGACACCAGATGATACAATTGCAAAAACAGCAAATTGTCAAAATAATTACATATACTTTATATCGTTGTGTACAGCTAATTGAATCTTATTTAATGATGCATTGAATGGCTTACGACACGGGCATCTTTTTCATTTTTTGCGTATTGTTTATTCAAATTCGAAATTTACTTGGTTTGTCTTCCAGGTAAATAACAGTAAATTAAAAAAGAGTAACGGTAAAATATATAAATGACGTTTAATCCTTAATATATACACTATTAACCGGGAATACATTATGTGCTATTTTAAAACGGGAAAACTCTTTAATATATTATCTTAATCATTTAAAATGACGTTTTCTCGGTCTTATAACAGCTCGTATTTACAACTCTATTCTTGTTATGATAAAATAATGAATCTGCAGATTTTAGGACCATCTCGTGTCTTGTCCGTTTAATATCATTATCTTGACCTGGGTTGTTACCTTCGATGTGCGTAAACATGCAGAAGTGACGTAGTGAATATAATAATCTAGGATAGAGCACAATTATCGTCCTTTTGAGTCAGTTTTATGCAAGCAATACAAATATAAATTGTTTGTTGAGGTGAAATTTCCATTTCCTTTCTTATGGAGGGCGCGTGCAAGTATAATGTTGGGTGCACATTTAGTGAAGTAAAACTGATATGTCAAGGAAACAAACTCTTATTGTTTAGCTTAAGCTTATTACATTTAGTATAAATACAGGTTTTTTGTCTTACAAGGTACCACATCTGAGGCCATTTGGGGGTCCATAATCTGTCGCAAAGACACGTTGATCAACTGTTCTTGTTTAATGAATGTGAGCTGTAAAAATACATATCATACTTTTATTATCGCTTTGTTACGTTTAAAATTAAATTCGACAATTTACTTTGAAATAGTGTGATTGTATGTAGGACTATGGATAAAAACATAAGTAATGTGCACCAATTACAGAGCAACACAGTACGTGGTAAAAACTCTATCATGCACAGCTTAAGAATAATCAATGTGTAAGATGATCCACAATTATCTGTATCCCTTGCAATACCCATAAATGTAGTAATTAAATTGTAGGTTGATCAACCGAACTCATCTACAGCCTTACATTTAAAGCCTTATGCAGGGAGTTGTTGTAACTGTATTTACGTCTGGAGCGATGGGGAACATCGCCTCGTCTTAACACAAAATGGTTTGTTGGAAGCTGAAAAGGTACAATAAATGTACATGTACATCTACAATTAATTTATTACGATTACTATTCAATTCAAACCTTTGAAACATGATAGTTGTTAAGTCAATTTTAATTTCGGATTTTATTCGAGCTGGCAGTAGGATAATTATTAATGTTCCCAGCTTTGAGTAATTATATTTGATTTAAGTCGATTCGTGTCAGGTTTTACTAGAAGGTACTCGTACTAAATAACGTTCATAGCTCCATATCAAAGAAGAAATTAATAGTAATAAATTCAAAAATCAAGTTATGACCATTTTCGGAAGACCACTTTTGTTGTTAAACCTGCACTGGCGGTCAAATATTGCTTTGATTCAGATAATGAACTTATTTAATCGCCGTTACGATGTATTTTTTGTTAGGATCATATTTCATATCAAATTAATAGTATTTGTTAAGGTATATATCGTTTATCAAATTATGATTAGAAAGCCATTATTAAATATAAAGGTTTGACGATATTCACTCGATATTGCACCACTGTAATTCATTTATCGCGCATTAATATCGATTAAAGCAATTTTAATAGTGACAACCGATGACAGCATATTCAGACTGACTCGTGAGTTATCGCTGAATTTCTTATCGCTTTAATGTTACATACCAGGTTCGTGTAACCAGTTCACCATTAATATTAAATTGTTAACTTTTTTAATATAAATGTTTGACGATTTGAAAGAGTCATGTTAAGTGCCATGAAAGCCAGCTATTGAAACCGTACTGCTTGAGATGACTATAAACAAAGCAAGAAAGTATATTCGTTGAAAATGAAATACCATATGCTCACTCTTTGTTCATAATGTGTTTCCAAAATAGCTGACACTAGTTTTTAACATAATTTTGACTTAAAATCATCCATGAAAAGTCTTGTAAATTCCTAATAAAATATGATATTCAATGTCTTGACAGGACTGATAAAGGTTCTGACGCTCATGTTTCCAATTGATTGGAATATTATTTTCATCAGCAATGATTTTGTCATTTTAAACTTCCAGGTTTTTTTTCAGACGTTTGATCGTTACCACTTAATAAATAAAAGCAATACATCGATAAGATACAACATACGTGGTAATACACAATAGTCTGATCATTGACAGTAGGTAGGTGAAAATAAATCAGAGAATAAGTTTCAAACGCCAAAATGAAATGTTCTCATTGAATCATTTCTTCACAATCATTTTGATTTGGTGCATATATTCGTATAATTGCAATTTTAAAAAGCATCTGAAAAGTGAGTGCCTTTCTAATGCATCCGACCATTTACTGGCTAATATTTGTCTCTTCTGTATAAATATCACATTCTTGGCAGATATTGAAAATTGTCATTGTGCAAAAATATAAGATAAACTAAAATCTCACCTTTTGTAGAAAATCAAATCCAATCCTTGATGACACTTTTCTTACTTCCTCTTCAGTAACGTGTCCTTGTAAAAGCCATGTATTACTAAACCTATGTGATTCATTAATAGGTAAAGCATACGGTACTAAAGCAAAAATCAAATATATCGAAAATATCATTATAAGAAAGGAGTAAATACAATCACAAAATGCACGCTTACTTAATGCTTCGTTGCACTGAATCACTCGGTTTGATATCAGACATGATCAATTTGATCGATATGTTATCTTGCACAACAACAAAACAAATACAGTCCCATGCATTCAAATGTTTTTGAAAAGGGGCCATTGTGCAAAAGAAACGGGAAGTTTTCCGTTCAAGTATAGCAAGTAATCTGTTTAAGACTTAGGCCTTTCGATAACGCATGTTTGTTTGCACCTTGCGATCATTAACAATATGTGCTTAAATCGAGCATTTTGTTTTGGTTACACAATGTTAAATAACAATTCAGACCTATATCAGACAGGCGATAGTGCCCAGCAAAAAATAGTTTAAGTTTAGTGAAAATCGTTATTGATTACCGCGACCTACAACATTGATAACATTTTAAATAAAGCCTTATCAAAGGCTCAAATAATGGCGACCGTTCAATTATCCTATATCTCTAAGGCTAACAACTTAATAATTACATGGCCTTAAAGGGGCTGTACTCCGTATGATAAAATAGCGAAAAAAAAAAGAAAAAAAGAATTGTCGAACTGACATAAACTTGACATCGATGTGTGCAATGTATTGAAACTTACTAACTGAAGTACCACATAGATTACAGTTTATTTAAGCTAAGCAGTTTTTTCGTATTTTTCCATTAACAAAAGACTACTGGGTATGTCTTCCAGGTAGAATTCATTCCTAATGCGTGATTGGCTAATCGGTGTTATCACGTGATATTATCGAAGTAGATATATAGCTTAATTATGTCACCTACGTAGTGTAAGCCGTCGTATCTCAGAGGATACGACGCTGGGCTGCAATTTCGGCGACACGGGTTCGAACCAGGTCTCCGACACATTTTTTTTTACATTTTGGTACTTTTTTTACAATTATGATATCACAGCGTAACACATTCTATTAGATAATTGTCCTGAAATTCGTTACAGAAAAAACACTTTTTTTGGATGCCAATCTGGTGAACAGTCCATTTAATGTTGTTGTTCTGCCGGGTGATTCTATATCAGTTGTTCATTAGCATTCGAAACGTAACTGCCTACTGACTACTTATATGTTAAATGAACGACGTAAACTACCATTTTGTCAAACAGTGTTAAAGTAAACAATTAAACGGCAAGAAACACATCAGTCTTCCATTAGAGGTAACAAATAAGAATAAGACAATAACGAAAAGCAAATGCTATTGCCTGTTACATAATTTGAGCCTGGGTCTGTAAAATCCTATGCATTGCACAGAAAATCACATTTTTCAATTAAGAATTATGTATTTTGGTGACGGGAATATTGCTGTCAACGATTTATTTACATATCGTTGGTTTACATGAACAGTTCAAGATGCCTGTGGATGCTCTTTCGTTCTTTATGTTAATGGTTAACTCTGTTGAAACATAAGAGGGACATACTGCGTAGCGCTCGCTTTGTCTACGAAATCAATTCATGAGAAAAAACACCAACATATTTTTGAGTATTCGTTATTTTTATTGACCGTGATGTCATGTTCGAGTACCCTCGATAAAACTGTTTAAGGAATTAATTGCGGAGTTTATGTCATTATCGAGGTATGAACGCAATTAGGCTGGTCAACGTGTATGTAGTCCGAAGGACTCCAAGCGTTCTTTGACCACCCAAATTACGATTATATCCCCGACAATGTCATCAAACCCCCAATTTATTATTTATATTTACACCAATAGTTCATTATTTCATTCAAGAAGTGTTAAAAATACCGTCGAAACCCGTTGACTCGAACTCGCTTGGCTCGAATTCATCGTTGCCTTGAACGTGATTTAAGGGACCGATTTCTTTATACTGAAGATAAACAAAACCGCTTGGCTCGAATTTTCCGACGCTCGAAGTATTTTCGCCGGTCCCTTGGAGTTCGAGCGAACGGAGTTCTACTGTTCTTCATTTCATTTAAGAAAAAAATCAGTAATCCTTGATAACCCATTATGTAAATAGAACGACCCGACTGTAACCGGAAACATTTTTTCAAATGACGTCACAATAAAAGATAAAACACAAATTAATTTTTAAACGTGAAATTTAAACACTTATGGCAACAATACATTTAATATATCATAAATTACCACTTTATTAAATGTTGATATTTATTTTACGGGACCTGCTGACAAAATACAAACAATAAAAGGATCAACCATTTTCATGTATAATATTATGATATGAATTGCGATCCGAACATATCCGAAGATGTTGTGTTCATCGGATGATAAACACAATTGACGAAAAGCAGTTTATTGAAGGAATGGAAGTTTAGGTTTGAATGTATCAAAATACTATATTGTGTATACTAAATAGTTTTAAATGCATTTTTACAGACAAACACTAAGACAAGTACAACATATATTTTATTTCCGATAAGAGATAAATATGTTGAACTTTTACACGTTAATTTGCGCGTTCTTTCCCTTTGAACGATATTTGATATTATTTGCTAAATCGATTAAATGGTCTAGCTGTGCCCTTGAACACTTATTATCTTGACATTTTGAATGGCAAATAAGGGCAGATACCTGCTTCAATATTTTGGCTAATTCATGACTTGATTGCCTCCCTTAATCACATACAGCAGTGACGTCAGTACTTAATATGTACACAAAAGCATCAGACGATAGAAACTGTCAGCAAGTTAACCTGTCTCGTTTACCTTATTAAACTTGTTTAATGAAATTAATTAAAAACATTTAAAAAAAAAATGTGTATTTAATTTTGTTCGGTATAATAAAATAAATATCATATGGCAGCATATGTGACACTGATATTGTCAACGCCTCGGGTGACAATCTGCTCTCGGGTTATATGCTGCCATATGATATTTATATATTATACGATGAGGTAAATGCCCCTAAATCCTCAATATCGCAGTAGGTGTATCATTGTCTCTTTTACAACCATTAAAAAAACGTGCAAATAAAATACTACGACAAAAACTTAAACAGATCATCACAAATACTAAAGTCTTAAAGTTTAAATTAAATTACGAATGGTACGAGTATATCAATTACCATATGTGGCAAGCATGAAGACCTGTATTATTGTTGAAAACACGTAACCAGTTATAAAGTTTGCTATATGTAAACCGTCAGTAACACCGGATAAATATTTAACGCTCTTTATGGAAAATACTTCAGATAGAGTATCATCAAACCCGTATAGCTTAAGCACACACTTAGAAAATAAAGATTTAAACGTGGTCGTTTTTGCTACGTGGGTAAGTTTAACATGGGAATAGTCTCACCACCTGCGTCCGGTTAACGTAAAAAATCGAGAAAAATGGGTTAAAGTAGATTTAAAATTTGCAGAAACATACATGTGCCACATAAATTGCACGTTTTCGCTTTAATTGCTGTAAAGTCTTGTAAAAATATATACTTTGTACAACATTGACCATCACGATTTTTATTTTTGACTTTCCCTTTATCATATATAAAGCAGGTGTTTTACTGTATCGTCCGTCGAGTTTTAAATATGGACTAGAGTCGGCGTTTGAGACGGACTGGTGTCAGCCAGTTTTTGTCTGATATATTTTGTCTGATAAATTTGCTCAAAATATTTTTGTTGTAAGAACTTAAAAAACATGACATTACGTGGCAATGACTATTTTTTTCTCCGAGCAGGCAAGTGAATGGTACGCGAGGGTCAGGCATCTGGAAATTACTTACACAGTTCGTGCGGGCCACCAGCGGAGGGAAAGTACAAATAAAAATCGTTCGCGCGAGACACTCAATTGAACAGCAGATACATATTTCAAATTTAATGACGCTACTGCGTATCCTTCCTACAGTCATCTATGCACCTGATGTGTATGGTATTTATACATTCAGTTCTTTGCATTGTCCGTGACATTTTGTAGTTTAAATCGTGTATTGTTCTTTGTGTTCTGGCCCTGTAGTAATCGTTAATTTATTGTTATAGGATCAAATTCTATGATGTTCATTGTTAAAACTTGTTCTAATTAAACCTAAAATTAATTCTCAGATTATTAATTAATATTAACCCAGATCGTATATTACTTATTCAAAATATACCCCATTGCAACTTAGAGTACAAATCATTGTTCAATACCCTGTTAATTTGCCATTTACTTTTAGTCTTTAACATCTTAACAATATTCTTGAATTTATCAAATTAGTTTGCAGTCATTTTGAACATCTTTAGGTTCATTGTACAGGTATATTATTCAACATATATCAAATTGAAAAAGAGCTGCTTCTTATCTAAAAATAAACAATCATGAACAAAACAATTTTTTTTGTATGCTCTTCAGTATGTTCTATTGAATTCGTTTATTTTGTTGACTCTATATGAGTCGTACTAATGCATAATTCATAAGGAGCTATATAATCGTTATTGTTTCCCTTATCAGTGCCATTGCTATGTCAACAATTCATAAGGATTCAAACATTAAGACTTGCTCGTGATGACCTCAGATAAAATGACACATTATTTGCGTCAAAATATTGGGCTAATAAGATGATATCCGAAGCATTATTTACATTCCATTGCTGAAAGATGTTAAAAAGTATTAAAGTTAATCTTTTTAAGAAAGGCCCATGATACCACATAAAAAACTATACATATACACATATTAGTAATGTTCTATCAATTATTAATCAATTTTTGCTTTTTTTTCATGATAGCATTAACATAAAAACCTTTTGTTTTTACTGTCGTTTAAACAATGCATAAAATTGCAGAATACTTTGAATTAATGTATACCACTGTATCTTTAAGATATGTAAGATGTCTTAATTGATTTGATTTATTACATATAAACAACACATGGTTATCGTCTTCTAAACATCGAGTATAAAAAATAACCATAAATTTTCGGCTTTCTTTTAAAAGTTCTGAAATGTCGACCATTTTCATTAAACTATAACTTCTGAATCCTGCTAGTAATTGCTTAACAGAATATGTTAGATAATTGATAAATCCATGGCCATATTGATAAGATACTTTCTAAACAGAGGTGTCCCAATTTTTATTTTCAAATCCCATTTTTTTCAGCATTTAATATACATTCCTTGCACTTTAGAAAGGGATACAACTCATGTATGCATAATTCAAAGATTATAATAATGTTTACATCCCCTTAAATTGTGCCACCGCTTTAATTAACGAAATGGGTTAGTTTATCGTCACCGACAATTGCTAAAAATATCTAACTTCGTTTTTAAATCCGCCAATAAAATGTTTAATATACGCTCCAGTTTTCTGGTATTTTTGTTTGTACTTTTTTGTAATGCACAAAACTTGTCCGTTATAGAATAGCAAGCACGCATATGCCTCATGTATTCTATCAAATTGTTCAAAATTTCATACAAAAAAGTTTAACAGACAATTGATAAAGGATATGCTCCTATAATAAGACGTATCTTATAGACTGAATTGTGCAAGGGCCTACATAACTATATATTGACGTAGCTGGAAAAACGTAGTTTATTCATTGATTGATCCAAGGTTAGAGTTAACACATGTTTGTACTCTTATCAAATTCAGCACATAATCGATTTGTCCGTTGAGATGTCCCACTCTTTAAATTGATTATCCAAAGCTCAGACAGATTTGAATAATTATCCTTATTTATTATTAAACGAAAATTCAGTACCACAAACAAATTTTGTATTTTATTATCTGGTATATAATATAACATATTAATTTGTGTGGGCATACAAGCATATGTAATTATGCATTACAAATAGCAAATATCTGTTAAAATGTAAGCCATTTGAGAAATACCAATAACAAGGCACATGCAATTGAGATCGTTTTGAGCTATCGAGCTTGTATTTAAGTAATTTGATACAATTGTTTTATATTATTGGTCATTTGATTAAAGCTCAATAAGCTAATTTGCAAACCAATTAGAATATTTATGCAAAAAGCTACAAAAACAAGCTCAGTAGCAAAAAAAGCATAAACCCGGTTTATTGGCACTGGGCAAACGCCAAAGATATAAAACACAAAATCTCAAACAAGAAACATAGAAGAACAGCACAAAACTTCAAAAACAGCACAGTGCATACATACTATATATATAAAAAAAAATGTTTATCAAGAATTGTTAGGTACCGCCTTGGAACGTTCAGTAAAATGTAAATTTACTGGGGGTTTAAACCAGTATATGTGCACAAACATCACTCCTATCCCAACAATCCATAAAAAAGATAAAACGCAAAAGGTAAATCTTATCAAAGTATACATTAACTTGAGGAAACTTATCAATAAAACAAATAATAGTAAGTAAGTAAGTAAGTAAATTGTTTATTATAGTGACATGTGTATATAACATAATTACATTTTCAATACAAACATATAGCACATTTTACACCCGGCCCATCGGACCTATAAGTCACCTAAATATTAACGTTATGTAAAGCATATATTTATAGTTATACATTTTTAAATTTGTATGTTACAGTGCAGTTAATCTGGTATAGGTAATCAAGTTTATACATATATAGCATCTATGAGTTATAAATATGGAGATTGTTCAAAGAGGTAATAATTTCATTCGATAAAGATTAAATGAAAAAACGAAAGCAAACGTGTACATGTGCAAAAATATGGAGGCAAAATAAATAAACATAAACATGTATATTGAATAGAAACACAATGTCATTCATGCGTTAAGAATATAACGTATTTCTCCTTATGGTGTATGCCTTCACAATATATTTTGCTGTCTGACATGTTTTTGCATGAGATATGTGATTTTGCCTGTATCAGAGAGGTTTACAAATTCATTGTTGGACATAAGTGGTCCTAAACATGTAGTTATTGCAGCATTGTACAATTGACATTTCAGGACAAAATGGCACTCGTTTTCCACTTCTTGGGAATCACAAAGTTTACAGAGTCTGGAGTTGACTGGTTCACCTAAATAACGACCTGTTTCTATTCGTAGTGGCAATATACCAGTCCTAAATTGAGCAAGCAATGAACGTTCGTTCTTCTTAAGAGCCAAGCTCAAATACTTTTCACATTTAAATTCTTGTTTAAATTCACGGTATGTTCGTAGTTTTGGCATCGATCCTACATCTGTTGACCAAATGTTATTAATGTAATGATTTCGCACAAGCATATGCACAGTCGGGATTTCAACAGGTAGCTTAGCATTGAATTTATCCAATAATCCGATATGCATCATGATGTCCTTGACCTCGCTTGACCAGTTTGTAGTACATCTGTTATAGTCCGTTTCAAATACTTGCGCGCATAGCCGGTCTCGGTCCATTAGCACGAGTCTATTCCAGAGGCGTAGCATATTACTCCATCTGCGGTAGCGGGTGGGAATCCATCCGGTGTCCCCGGTTAGAGCGGGTATTGGAGCAAATCGATGAACACCAAGAGCGTAACGTAGGGCACGGTTTTGGACGTTATCGATGATTGAAATTGCTTGTATCCCCACACCGAACTACAGTAATCCATGACGGGCACAACACATGCGTTATACAATTTTTCATAGGGTTTAAATCCAAGGTCCTTCAGTGTGTGTACTTTACTGATGACACTTCCAACTGAGAGACCTTCACAAGTGAACGAGAAGTCGCGTTTATCTTGGAAAACGATACCGATGTATTTGTATTTGTCCACGATTTCAAGGACATTTTCACCGATGTGGGAATTAAACTGTGTTCGTTGAGTACGTCCTTTCCGGAAGTGCATGCATTTTGATTTTGACGTATTAATCATCACACGCCAACGTTTACACCAGCTGTTGAGAACATCTAGCATTGACTACAATTTTTCCTCACTGTCGGCCATAAGCACTATGTCATCAGCGTACATGAGCATTGATACCTGATTTTCTCCAATAGCTACGCCACAGCGCAGGTCATTTATTTCCTTGACGAGATCGTTGGCGAAGATGGCAAAAAGTGTCGGCGACTACGTGCAGCCCTGTTTCACACCTGTTACACAGTCAAACCAGTTGATGTGAGAGTTATTTATCCGGACACAAGATGAGGAACTGGCATAAATATTCTTGACAGGGTTGTAGAACTTTCCATCTACTCTAGTCAGCAACAGTTTGTACAATAGCATGTCTCGATCAATATAATCAAAACAACGTCGCAGGTCGATATATGCCGCAAAGACGTTCTTGTTGTTTCTAACAACACTATTTCAGGTGAATACATGATCTTCACACGATCTATTTGCCCGAAATCCGTTTTGTTCATCCGCAAGAAGATTTTCAATTTCAAGGTACTTCGAGAGCCGTTTATTCAAAAATGCAGTATACATTTTGCTAACGCACGACAAAAGGCTAATCCCTCTATAGTTCATTGGTATTCGTTTATCAGATGGAGGATCCTGAAGTATTGGGTAAATAAAAGCCTTTCTCCATATTGACGGGATAATGCTGGTGTCGAACACTAATTGAAATATTTGCTGTAGCACGGCAATAACAGGTGGATTTTTCAATACGTCATACGGTAAATTGTCTATTCCGCAGGCCGAACCAGATTTACATTTCTGTATTATAAATGCTATCTCTTCTAATGAAATGTTGTTATTCAATGATGCGTTCGTTTCATATAGGGGATCATTTATATTGTTCTCAAGTAACAGTTTATGTAACTTTGCACGGTTGTAATGTTCATTGTCGAAATTATCAAATTCCTGGCAATTGTACAAGTCTTTGAAGTCCTCATTCCACCGGTCAAACACTCTGTTTTCATCACTCGTAACAGATCCGTCGGCTTCGTACACTTCAGTAGGGATGCGCGAGTCTCTCCGTGGTCCCAGCGCTTTGATTTTGCTCCAAAACTCTTTGGGGTTATTTGCCTTTAAGGTCTCGATTTCAATGGCTTTGTCCTTTCTATAAACACGTTCTGTTCTATAGAGAGTCTTGTCAAACTTATTCCTGGCTGTAACATATTCCGAATGCAGACGTACTCTTAATGTCCTGTCATCCCTGCACTTAAGGAATCTATTTTCACGCTCTCTGAGCTCATTCCAAAGATCTTGCAATTCGTTGTTCCAGAACGGTTTTGTGTGTTTCAGTCTTTTTGATGTTCTTTTTGAACTTTACAATTTCGGAATTTTATCATTCATTCCAACCAAAATCACATCGCAAAGAGTTGTGTTTAGACTGCCAATAGATTCTTGAGTCTCTCTTGAGTTTTCTATTTGCATGATAAGAGAAAGTAAAGCAGTTCTGACCCTCTCACTGTCCATGAAGTCAGACGGGATACGCCGAAGGTTAAATCGAGCTTCGCGGGGGGTCTCTGTAGCAGTATTTGTACCAGATAAAGGTGCACTATAGATCAATATTACACTTAATGCGCAGTGATCAGGAACGCGTGAACGCTCAATCAATAATCCCTGTAATCCTTGTTGATCAATAATGTCATGGGGGTTTATAACTTTAAAGTTTTTACAGCGCTGATAAATATCGTGTGGGACACAAATAAAATCAACAACAGCTTTCCCTTTTCTCGAAATAGATGTAAAGTTATCTAGATCACGTTGAAAACGGCCGTTTAATACACAGAACTTGGAGTCACATAGGAATTCAACGAAATCATGGCCGTGCTGGTTTACAGTTTTATCAATAACCTTTCTCTCCGGTAGGGAGTCGCATTCATTAAGTAAATCTGATAATGAGCCTATCCTGGCGTTAAGGTCCGAACATATAACCATCTGGTCACAGTTTGCATGGGCGTATATCTGCGTTAGAAGATGCGCAAAGAAGCCCTGCGCATCGCGTCCTCGTGTGGATCCTTCCGGTGGCAAATAGCACGAGAATACAATAAAATCGGACTGCGTAGCTTTATTTGTGAAGTTAACAGCTAGAATTCCGTCGTAGGCTCGGTCAACCACGCTAACATCATAGTCATTTATAATCCGCTGTTTTACCAAAAGTCCGACACCGCCAGACGCTTTGGGTGCATTTCTGTGAATTTCGGTTCTATTAAAGCCAAACCATGAATATCCCTCAACCTCTATTACATTTATGTCAGGTAAATGAGTTTCGCAAACGGAGATAATATCAGCATCAAATGAGTTGATTAATGCAACACGAATATTTTCATTGTCTTTTGTCCATCCGCAAACGTTAATATGTACAATATGGACGGACGTTCCAATGGCACGGGGTGCATCCTAGTTACCATCACATGGGGCAGTGGGCTGCTGGTCGGGACGGGCGCAGATGCGTCCGTTGGCATCAACACGGTGGTTGGCGCCCTGTGGGAGATGGCGAAGAAGTGTCCTTGCGTTGAGCTCTATGAGTCTTTCTGCGTGGGATTTGCTGCTCTTAATGAACACGTCGCGATAGGTTTCAATGTCCTTCAGCTTCATTTTGTTTCTGAGAACGAGTACCTTTTCTTGAATTTCGCCAAAGCTGATTTTCAAAGGTCCCGGTTTTCCTTGAATTTTGCTTGGTAGACGTACTGTTCCCGTTATAGATACGCGGGAGGAAACCTCTTCACCCAATGCACCTATTAGGTTATTTGCCTTTTCAAGAAGATCCTCGCCGTCATGCTTCTGTATCCCAGTGGCAATAATGCAGAAGTCAGGGTCATTCAGACGATTTACATTGCTTGGGGGCAAGTCGGCCGGGGCTAACACACCATCTTCGACAGCTCATATGCGAACTTTGACGTCCTTCATAGAGGCCATAAGCTCATCAATGCCACTAGTCTCTTTGCCTATGTCGAGCGATATTTCATTCTTGAGCGATTTTAGTTTAGAATAAATGTTTCTCATCATATCATTTCTTAGAGTGTCAATTTTGCTTTCCAGGGTGCGTTTCATTCCTTCCTGTGTGGTTTTCATTTCTGTCATGACAGACAACACTTTGTCAACTTTATCACTGAGATCAGTGTAACCGTCGTGTTTTCCTCCGGTCGCCATGTTCCCCCCGCCTTGAGCGACGTCACCGTCGCCACTATACTGATGTTCGTTGTATAGAACACTGTTGGCCTCGTTCAGAACCTCGCTTACACTTAAGTCTTTGTCGCTGTCGTCTGGACTTCCGCACCGCCCTGTTTAAAAGTTAATCCTTCGTCGCTCGAAGTACTGGAGAATTTCTGTTTACGTTTACTTCGTTTCTTCGCCTTAAACGACATGTAGGCTAATAAGCGTATTCATACAGTTGTCCGTTTTGTGTCCCGTTAATATGTCCGTTATAATAGCTCGTTAACTCCGAGTGAACACATGTCAAAATCCTTCATGCGTGACGGTTTTTTGGCTATTCTTGGTGGGAAATTCGAATTTTTCAATGTCGATCCCCTACCCACAATGTACCCACAATGTACGTGATGTACGATCAATTCACAGAAACAGAAACAGAAAAGTCATTAAAGTCTCAAACACATACCGATGATAATCCGATATATCCTGATACACTATCACTATAAATATTTGCACTAGGCTCACATACCGGAACCGGAACCGAAACAAATAATATTAAACGTATATGTAAACCCCAAGTACTTCTATGATTAGAGATCCCAACTCTATCTGCAGACGGAGGGATACAATTCAGAGCACCTAATGCAAAAACTGACAAAAGATACGATGCAGTCATTGTTTGAAACTATAAACAACTGTGTGATCATTGAGTTTCATAATAAAAAGCATCATTGTACTAAAACTGGGAACAAATAAGGAAAACATTATCAAATATAACAGCGACATGTATAAATCTCGAGGAAAATGTGATTGCCAACTAAACACAATATGTATAAAATATAACACCGAAATTAGTCATATTAAACTGTTTTCTGTCTGAAAATGTGTTATTGTGGTACATATAAAAATAATAAATCAAGTACAGTCAAGCTCGCTACACTTTAAAAATCAAGCGCAACATTGTCATTGTCAATGATTTTGCCTACATATAGGTAAAAGTGAAAGGCCTTGTTTCAAAGATAAAGTAAATGAGACCAAAGTTCAACATTTGATTTTGTTTCATCCCATACGTCAACCTTTTTATCAAATTCCAATCATTAGGCAACGATTTGTTTGATTTAACTAATTCAATTTGCTTCGACTAAAATAAAACTGTTTTTAATGTTCATTATCACATCAATTTGCCACTGTTGGTCCCCATAAAGGAAGTTTGGGTAGCTTGATTGCTAGGATTGCATGTTTTTCAGATTGTAATATAGGTTATACAAATATTCAACAAGCAGTTGATTAAGACCACCTCAGCGATTTTGACAGTAATGGCGTGCAGCTACAGTATAAACTCATTCAAAATACAAATCTGTTGAACATTTGACAGATAGAGTTGTCAAATGTCACGTGAATACACGTATAAAAAGCAGATGCAAGTGAGACCGCACTTTAATATTGGCTAAGCGATTTGCCCTAAACAAGATGTCCGCAAATTATATTGTGGCGCTTTTTGTGATTTTAATGTTTTGTCATAAAATGGCTGTAGCAAACCCAGGTATTATCATTCATTTTCATTTTGAAATTTATTTTATAAAATACAATCTGAATATTGATAAAGTAGTTCGCAATGAATTGTCTTTCTTCTACTAAAACGACATCTCGTTATATTTTGTAAATGACTGTATGTATTATGTTAGAGTTAGACGATATATATTTTACAGATATATCGCAAACAAATATTCTTATGTTCTAACATATTTTGCTAGATACGCTTTTGAATCAATCTAGAGGTTGTAAAATAATTCGAGGCCATTCAGAAAGTATTAAACATGTTACATGGATACTAAAGATTGAATTATGAAATTGATCTAAAGATAATTAAAACAATGGATATAAAAACTTTGCTATTCTTCGTTTTGAATATAGTCCCTGTGTTACCTTCCGATTAAAGTTATCTTTATTTATATCAATGTAAATATTCAACGTAAATGCCATATATTTCGACAGCGCAATGTGCAACATTACTATTTATGATAAGTAACAAATTGGACTGGTTCATTTTTTTAAAAATCCGATTGATAAACAAATGATTCAGGCTGTTTTAGATTTGAAACATCCGTTCTATTTTCTAACATAAGGTTGTAATTCTTGCATTACAGGAGATGATTTTGACCTTGTGATTTTGTTTGAATCATCTGATGATTATCGATCTACGAATTTTGTTGAGGAAATGCGATTTCTTTCACGGCTTGTAGGACAGATGTTTCCTAGCAACAACAGGATCGCGTTGTATACGTTTGGCAGGAGTACATACAGTCAGTTTTCACTAGATATGTATTCTACTCCACACGACATTCTTCAGGCCATTCAGTATATGTGGTACAGCACCGGGAACGGGGCATTGGCTCCCGCAATTGATTTTACAATAGCGGATGCCTTTCAGTCATCTAGCGGAGATAGAGAATGTACTGCCAATTCAGTTTTGATTGTTACTCACTCGGCAATCAATGAAAGCGATCAGGCCTTAAAGCTTGCCGAAAAGCTCGTGGACAAAAGGGTCACGACATTTATTTTGAATATGGCAGGAACATCTGCAAACCCAAATTTTGAGACTCTTACAAACAAGTCTTCTCGGGTTATTAACATTGGGAATTGGACAATGTTGCAGAATATGTCAATGACAGTCGTAAATGCAATAAAATCAGGTAATACATTTAACATCTTTGGTAGTAGTATGCAGAATTCTTACACAATCCACGATGTGTCTGCCATTCTTAATGCATTATCCGGGACACGAAACGCACTTCTTAACATATTATGTTTATATATAACTAGTTTCGTTTGAAATATGCTTTTATATCACTGAATGTGCTTCACAGATGTCGGACATACTGGCTGTGGCCGCCTTTCCCAGTGGCTTTCTTGGACGGGATGCTGTAGAACTTGTGGATACGGGTTTCAGTTTCGAACTCGCCAATGTATAAGAGACGATCAATCAGAAAAAGACTGCGAAGGGGAATTTTCAGAAAACAAAGAATGCTTTATTACTAAATGCACAGGTATGGTGATGTTGCTAATATTTTGTATTTATTGAAAAACAAATGGGACAAGTGTGAAGTAATGGCCAATCAAACAATTTTAGCCCCCCCCCCCTCCCCCTACGAGTAGACTCGTGTTTAAGTAGACTATTGTTTTAAGTTTGTTATGTGTGTGTGTGTGTGTGTGTGTGTGTGTGTGTGTTTGCGTTTGTGTGTGCGTGCGTGCGTGTGTGCGTGTGAGTGTGTGTGGATAAATATGCATGTCTTGTACGATTCTCTTGTATTATTACACTAAATGGCTGCTTGCGCCTCGAGCAATCTGAAGCTTCAAAAACCAACTCGAGTCTAATTCAGCGCCCCCCCCCCCCCCTCCCTGTTCAAAGCGCAGTAATAATCTTATCATATTTACCATAGACCCCGTAGACGGTAACTGGGCATTTTGGGGTAACTGGGGTCCGTGTTCAAAGACTTGTGAAACAGGCTCCCAGCAGAGAACTCGCTCATGCACGCAGCCACCACCATTGAATGGAGGTAAAGCCTGTCCTGGAAACAATACCCAGACTAGAGCATGCGCAGACTACAAATGTCCAGGTGAGATTTACATACAGGGTAGGGTTTTTGCTGAATTTGGTCTCATTAATCTAGATAATATTTAGTCACAGTTTAATCTTTTTCATGAATCTGATAAACCTAATTCTAACATACGCATATTCTATATATACCTTTAAGAATTGAACATGTTTTGTCTGCGCTAGATCAAACACAAGGATGGGTTTAACGAATACACAAAGTTGGTTAACGTGTAGACTACCGGTCATGTCTCTGTAGTTTTCGTTGTTGTTTTTTTAACATCACTCGACGTAAATTTGTATTAGTACAAGCAACGCATATTCCAAATACGTGTTAAATCCATCCATTTCGAACAATTGCTTTATAAATAAAAACATACCCTCAGGAATATGCATTATTTTTACCTTTTATTACTTTGATCACTTTGCACATTCTATGAACGTAGTCAACACACTTTATGGTCCAAATACAACTTGTTTACAAAATTGATTATTGGTAATTATGTCATGGGATAATGATAACAACATTGTCTAGCTTTCTTGTATCTATGATTGTATTTAATAGATTGCAATTCCTCGTGTCCCGCTGGCGCACACCGTTCAAGAGACTGCAAGCTTTGCGAATGTTCCAGTTTGGTACTATATGGAAAAGTAATGAACGATAACAGCGAAATAGTACAGAGTGCCAACATATTTTTAGAATCTAGCAAATATAGCCCACTTGTGACAACGGATGCGTTTGTCTTGTTTCAAATAAGCGGTGTGTGCTTGATGAACGAACGCGTGTTCATAACAGCCGCACATTGCGCTGATGCCCATGTTTCTCCGAAAGAAGTCAACGCTACGCACTGGACGCTTCCTGATTTCAGTGTTGAAGTTTACGGTAAATATTCGAATCGTTTGACAATCGTTATCCACTATTTGATGAATAGTAACTATGTAACACATTTGTAAAGGTTAATATGAATTTTGGCTTGTTCGTAACGTCGAAATTCAAAACAGTTTCCTGCAAAGTCATCAGATGAAACATTGTTGTTTTCCGGCTTACTTTCAAATATATTTTTAACTTGGTGATACGTGTATCTGACCGTCGATCCTAAAGATAATAGGAATATTATTGCAGAATAACTTTAATTATACAGTTTATAAAAAAGGGAATATTTTTGACATGCTTAAATATTAAAACATGGCTTAGTCACGCCATTAGAGGATGATTGGCGATTGTGCTCATTTCTTCCTTCGATGACGTATCTGGTGGCTAATTAATAAAATATCGAAAGCCTTGTTGATGATTAATGCTGATATCACACAGGATCTTTATTTTATTTATCATACCTTGTTCACATAATTTTTATGAAATACTACAGAGACAAAATTGCACAATATCAAAATTGCATACTAGTTAAGTAAATTTGTTGATTACAGTTCCCCCTACACTCACAGTTCAACCAGCAGATAAAGTTCGAATGATCGGGCAAAGTCTAAGTATTTGCTGCAATGGAGTCGGAAGGCCGAAACCGAACGTTTTCAAATGGTTTATTAATTTTTTATAGTACAAAACTATTTATAATTAAGTTTCCTATACACAATAAACATATATATATATATATATATATATATATATATATATATATATATATATATATATATATATATATATATATATATATATATATATATATATATAAACTTTACTTGGTCAGATTAATTCAATGCATGGGGAAATAATGGCACTTTAAAAGTTTGCGGCTTACCGATTGATGGAAATGGCTATTTCTGTTTTCTATGAAAACACCACAAATGCTTATACTCATTCTAAAAGTGTTTAATATATCATTGCCAAACTTTCAGCATGTGTTGCATACAGCCTGAAATTGAACTATAGAAGTTTTGAAGTCTGTTTTTGCAAAAATATTATATGAAAATATAATTATAGTACATTTTTGTTCTGATAGTGTTGTGAACAGTTAAATTGCTTCATTGTGCATATATTACAAGTTTACAACATAAATATATATGTATCAATAACAATAACTAATGATTTGTTGAATTATCTATGTGCTTGTTTTTAGGAAATATACAATATACTATTGTGATCGCCCTGTGTTCGTCATCAGTCGTAGTTGTCCGTCGTCGTCCGTCATCAACAATTTGACTGTTAACACTCTAGAGGTCACAGTTTGGGCACTATCTTAATGAAACTTGGCCAGAATGTTACTCTCAATAAAATATTGGACGAGTTCGATATTAGGTCATCTGGGGTTAAAAACTAGGTTACTCGGTCAAATTAAAGGAAAAGCTTGTGAACACTGTAGAATTCACATTTATGACTGTATCTTCAGGAGACTTTGTCAGAATGTTAATATTGATAATCTCTAGGTCAAGTTTGAATCTGGGTCAAGTGTGGTCAAAAACTAGGTCACCTGATCAAATTGAAGGAAAAGCTTGTTAATACTCTAGGCCCCAATTTCTCGAAACTTCTTAAGCTTAACAGGCTTAAGTAGCTTTTAATATTTCAATTACTCAAAATACATACTTGAATGGAATTTTGGTAAATGAAAAATGGTTTAATTTAACTAACATATAGATAATTCCCATTTAAAGTATAAAAACTCTTAAAGAAGTAAATATTATCCAAATTATTGAAAACCAAAAATAGTGAGTTTAGCTTAATCCGGTTTGTCGAAAATCTAACACTTTGACAGATGTTTGTCGAAAATCTAACACTTTGACAGATGTTTGTCCAAAATCTAACACTTTGAAAGATTTTTGTCCAAAATTTAACACTTTGACAGATGTTTGTCGAAAATCTAACACTTTGACAGATGTTTGTCGAAAATCGAACACTTTGACAGATGTTTGTCCAAATGTTACACTTTGACAGATGTTTGTCCAAAATATTTTAAGAATATTGATTAAATGACAATCTTTTCAAATGTAAAGCTTCAGTGCTCTTATATTGTTTTGAACCCCGACGAGCCCCTGTTTTTCTGATCGTTCTAAAATGATAACCCCACTTTGTTTTAAATAAATGCATTGTATGGAAGTTTGTTTTTCAAGTTATTTGTACGTTGTTTTGTCAGTGTTCGCTGGGCCAATGTTCGACTACTCGGCTTTTTGCAGTTCTATTGTATTAAATTTGTTCATTTGTTGCAATTGCCTTCATCTTTTAAATGTTTGATCGAGGTTGGAAACTGAATATGTCATAATGTGTTAATGATGAAAGATGAAACACTGTCGTAAATCAGGGTTTAAACTTTCAAACCTAGTATGTGTTTACAACTTCGCATTTTAGATTAAGCTTTCGAAATAAATCTCTCTTATGTGGGAGAATATTCCTGCCTCATTTCTGCATGAAAAGCTTTAAATCGATATTCTGAAAAGCGCTAGTTAGAGTTGATCGATATTAAGTTAAACATTCCTTTTAAATCCAGGAGCATTCGCTCGTCATAGATAAAACGAGAACTATCTTATTGAGATTTAGCATTTCGAATTTCTTTTCAGAGTAAGTTTACATACATGTTTTCTACTTTCGGATATTTTACTTTAGCCGTCTTTTCTCGTGCCATTTGATATAATCGAAATTAAACAAACCGTCGGTCAGCACACAATAAACTTAAGAGAAAATAATTCGTGTAGACTTGTTCTGAATACATTCTGAGCCTCCTAGATATGTTTGACTTATGACTTTGATAAAAAGAGTAGGTATCGCGTAAACGCTTTGACAGAGCATGCACTTATAGTATGACGTGATGTCTTTTAAAAGCGACTGCGCAGTAAATGTGTATGTATTAAGTCCACTGGTAACATTAACGCCTGCGCGAATGTCAATATACAATAGCAGAAAAAGAGTGCATACGGGACTTTGAAAACACATAAGATAAATAAAAGGAGATTATATTGTGAACTCAACCGAGAAACAGGCATGTAAGTTTGGTTTAATACATA
This sequence comes from Mya arenaria, assembly GCF_026914265.1. Lineage (NCBI taxonomy): Eukaryota > Metazoa > Mollusca > Bivalvia > Myida > Myidae > Mya > Mya arenaria. The sequence goes on from NC_069137.1 coordinate 12,717,221, forward strand.
CAATTAAATGTTTATTTAATATTTTATAACAACTATTATTGCATTGCAAGTCAAAAACACTTCATTGTTATCATATAACTTATGTTTCTTCTCTAAAAGTAATAATTGGATATCTTGGTGTGGATATAATGTTTTGTTTTTGTCACTAATCGTATTAAAATGTTGGCAATGCAAACAGTTTTGCTGTCTATATAAACATAAGGATACGTATTCAATCCATGAATGTATAATGCGTGATAAATCTTCTCTTTTGGCGATATAGTACAGTCCCTAGAGGTATTTGTGTGCATCTTTTGTCCAGAGCTTTTCTTGGTATATTTGTGTCGGGGGGATCTCTGAAATTCATTTTTAGCGAGGGTGGACAGCTGGCTTCCCCCAGGTTACCATGGTAATCACGACAACAACCAAGATGACCGCCGTTTTCTTAGCCCATTGCTAGTCTTTCAGTATTTATCATAACTATTTAACATAAAATTTTATTAAATTAAATGTTTGAAGTATGTTATGAACATATGCCAATCTTTCTAACACACTGACCATTAAGGTCAGCAAAGGTCAAGGTCAAGGTCATTTCAAGGACGAAATGTGAAAAAGTGCTAAAATATCAGTTATTTACCTCAAATTGTTTTTAATAATTTACAAATTATTATTAAATCTTCCATTCAAAGTGCATAGTTTTGTAACAAATAATTCATTCCTATCATAATAATCCAAAAGAGGACCAACACGTGGTATGTAAGACACTAAGTAGTCTGAACTAGAGTTGTATTTGTGTTTGTTTGGCTCCAATTGGCTTTTTTGGTTCCAACATGTGGTATGTAAGACTCTTAGTTGTCTGAACTAGAGTTATATTTGTGTTTTTTTGGCTCTATTTGGTTTTTATGGTGCAAACATGTGGTATGTAAGACACCCAGTAATCTGAAGTAGAGTTGCATATTTGTTTTTGGTTGGCTCTAAATGGCTTTTAAGGTGCCAACATGTGGTATGTAAGACACTGAGTAGTCTGAACTAGAGTTGTTTATGTGTTAGTTAGGCTCTAAATGGCTTTCGTGGTGCCAACATGGGGTATGTAAGACAATGAGTAGTCTGAACTAGATTTGTATACGTGTTTGTTTCGCTTTAAATGGCTTTTATGGTGCTAACATGTGGTGTGTAAGACACCCAGTAATTTGAACTAAAGTTGAATATTTGTTTGCATGGCGATTAAGGGGCGTTATGGTTGTCAACATGTGGTCTATTTGGCACTGTGTAGGCTTTACTAGAGCTTGACACTATATGAGTTCTATTGGAGTTACAATGAGATTTACTAGGCACTAAATTTACTTCGATATAACCTTTTGTGGATGGATTTCTTTGGCACTAAATAGTTTCCAATATAGCGAAAATGTGGTTCATTTAATTCTTTATCGGCTCGAAAGACTCCGATTGATGACATGTTTAACACAAAACTAAGTAATAAAATGTTTATTGAATACTAGGCACACTTAAACAGAGCCAATCGTTGATGACTGCGTGGCCGATTAGGCTCGGTTGTAGACAAAATGTGATTGATTAGGCTCTGGGTTGGCCTTGGAAGAACCTTTCTGGGGTTTTAATAAAAAGTAGGCTTGACTGAACAAACTAGAAGGGAGTATTGAGCTCTTAAAAAGTTTTTGAGTACCCATTGTATCTGAAAAAAGACAAATTGGAATTGGCTTGGCACTTAGAAGGCACTCGTATGCTTAGGTAGACACATTTAATGGTTTGCTAAACACGTATACATTAAACATGAGCCAAAATACATTGGGGTTGTTAGTTCTAAACTGTTTACAGACTAGGTCGGTAAAGCACTGGATAAACTTGAACATTGGTTGACTTCCGGCTGAATGGACTTTTGTGAAATTTACACAAATAGAATACATGTAGTTTGTTAAGCACTGAATGATGTTAAGTGAGGTATATTGCGATTAATCTGATTTTATGCTAAGTTTGGTATGGAAAAAGAGATGATATATGATTCGAAATGCTCTTTGCTTTTAGTTATGTTTAGATTTTTTTCAAAAGAAATCCAGTCAAACATAATGATGTTGTCAAACATAATGATGTTATAAATAACACAGTTGATATTGTTTATATTCGCATTTTAAAATTCAAATGATCATTTCGACCTTGATTTAGAATTGCTTGGTTTTGTATATCAATATTATGAAGTCCATTACAAAACAGTTTTCCTCTATTCATTAAGATGCATATTTTAAACAGTTACAATGTCATATAAAAGCCTCTTTGGAGCAGCCTGCTTTTGGTTTTATGTATTAGGATCACACCACGCCTAGCTGCTTTGCTTTAACAAAAATTTAAAATGGTTCACTGTTAAACTTACGAGCCCATAACATTTCTACAACATCTTGTGAAATTAAATTCAAATTGATTAAATACCTTTTTTTACCTTAAATGACCTTGAAGAAGTCAGTATTGAATGCTAACAAAAATCACATTGTATAAAAGATACATCCCGTTAGGTTGCATTTTTGAGTGTCACCCTGTAAGGCTAGCAAAATTTGCCATACAACTATTGTTATAGCAACCTTTCGACAACCTTCGGTACGTTTTAATGGCATTGGAAAGCTACACTCTAACAGATTTATCGTTTTGACAACTTTTTTTTTCTTTGAATGAGCCAATGTCTGCGTAAATATCTGAAAAACAGTGATATGAGACTGCTGACAAAAGATCAATTCTCAGTTTATCATAAAAAATGATGCGTTATGGCTTAAAGCGTAACTAACGTTTTAAGAAAAATGAAATTTCCAGCAGTTAACCAAGGCATTGATACCAAAATGAGCTGATTCTAGGACATTTTTCTATTAAAAAGTTTCGAATCTGACAATCTGTAAGAGTGTAGCTTTAAGAAATCATCTGAAAAGTCGACCCTTAAATAAATAATAAATGAGATAGATAGATAGATATTGTTTATTCCTCCATGAAATAAAGAGCAAAACATTGATATATATATATACAAATAATGACACATATTATGAATTACATTTAACACAATAATATTCAAACAATACGAGTAAACCAAACATGCATATTATGTACACAAGTAGACAAACAGAATAAAATATCAAGTACTCTCGAAAGATAACAATATTAAGCATTGGTAAGAAATATTTAGATTTAGAGCAGCCCTCTATTCCTAGGTATAATTACACACATAAATGCAAAGCTAATACGAAAAACGAAATAACTAGGAAAGCAAAGTGTGATATTACAATATACCTAATTCTGGATCTACTTAATTCAACAAGTTATTGACACAAAGCTACAAATGATTTTAGCAAGGTACAAATCACTCATTGACATTGTACTATCCACTGTTCCTGCCTGAGATAGAATATGAACAGATTGTATCAATGGGCTCATCGTGCGCAAGTTATTGAAGTTCATAAAGTTGAGCATTAAATAATCCCACATTTTCAGACTACAATTTTGCAACTTGAGACAAAAGCAAATTCTGTGAACAACCATATTATCTGTCAGCATATCACATTTGACGCAACGTCTCATAAAGTTGTTCGAAACGAGTTGACACATTGTGCGAAGTATTGTGCAACACAGGGGAGATAATCTAGGACTATTTCTTGACACTTCCCATAAGGTTGCTCCAGTCTTCTCCCTTAGTACAGTGCAAACGAATGGGTTGAACTTGGACCGATTTAGTCTTCTATACTGACTTACGAGAATTGGGTTTTTGACGTAAGTATCAAAGATTGCTTTCCACGTATATTGTGACGGAAAGGTCCCGCTATGCATGTAGTTTAGCAATATATCTAGAAGTCCGTATTTCGATAACAGTCTGTAAAAATCTGGTATACAGCCACGAGATTGGTTATCATATCCAAGGTACGTACACAGTCGTATGTTGAACACCTGTTTAGCGATATATGTATTTCGGAGCCGACATAATTGCCCGAAAAATTGAAGTTTTCGCAAATCCACATATGTTTCAATGGGTGGAATAGCTGAAGCACAGAGTGACCAGTATGTATTGCTGCTCTTATGGAGCATATATTTAATGCAAAATCGGTGCGCTCTTTCTGGTTTCAGTAAGTCCGGTGGCGATATGAATGACCATAATTCACACCCATATAAAGTCTTCGGTATGACAATAGATGTATATATTGTCTTTGACGTCAGCGGGTTAAGAGTTTCAGGATGTAAACCACTATTACAAATGCTGATGAACGTTTCCTTCAGTTTGGTACATGCGTCACGAATAATATCCGAAGTATTTAGATGCGCGTCACATTTAATTCCCAAATGAGTATAGTCCTTTGCTTCATTTAGAAGTTTATCACCAAGTTTGAATGTTCGTCTACTCTGTATGTTCTTACATTCATTAAATACCAATATTGAACATTTGTTAGCATTATATGTATATCTCCACTGTTTTGAATACAACTCGCGAATGTTTAACATGGAATTAAGTCCACTGACAGAAAAAGAGATAAGCACCATGTCATCTGCTACTGTTGGTGATCCGAGTTTCATGTCAAACATACAAAAACCATGACCGCTATTTTGTAGAGTGTTAATTAGTTCGTTGATGTATAGGAGGTAGATCAACGGCGAGGCCTTGCCCCCCTGCCGGACCGGAAACCACTCGGAAATATTGCCCAGGTAGCGAACACAGCTAGTCATATCTCGGTACATCGCTGCATAACTTAATATGGAAGTGGGGTCCATCTTACACTCCTTTAATAGTTTGTAAAGGATTCCGGTGTGCCACACGGTATCGAATGTTTTCCTACAGTCCATAAACGCTGCGTACACCCTAGACCCATGTTCACGTGCGAAATGTACGCTTTCACGAAGGACAAATGACGTCATGGAACACCCAAGACCTTCCTGAAAACCACCTTGTTGTTTATTGATGTTTTCCATAATACACTCTTTACTTCGCACTAAGAGTATCTGTTCATACAACTTAAATAGAACCGGAGAAAGGTTAATTGCTCGATAATTGTCAGGAACATACAATTTACATTCCTGCCACAAAAAAATAAATAAACGTAAATTATTTTCAAATTTTGAGGTAGTTTTCATACTTCAACCTTGAAGGACATTGACCTTGAAGTGGTCAATGGTACGTGTCAATTTGATATTCATTATAGGAGAAGTAATATATCCATGTGAATATTCACCCCTATATGTTATTGATTATTGCTGCATTCCAATATAATGTTTTAACTGAAATTGCAAGTTATGGCGGCCATCTTGGGCGCCATCTTGGATTTATCGATCCTCACCACGTGTTTGCAATAAATCACACCAGCTCCATATACTTGAGACTTTGCCAAACATTTGGGTATATACCATTGCTTGTTTTACTTTCGTTTCCAGTCTTCCCCAATTCCACTGAGTGTCACTAATCTATTAATGCCAATACAGGTGGTGTTTAACCTTTAAAGGACCTCCACAGTAATTTATGCTCAAGTAAAATGCTTCATACATGATACATGGCCACAGATCATTCATTTATAAGAATTTAAAGTATTGATGTATACATATAAATCAAATCATTTAATTGCCAAAAAACTCAAATGAATATTGTTTGTTGATTAAAATTACAATTAGAAATTGTTCAGAAAAGTCGATATAGGTAGGTGGTACGTAATGGTCTGGTGTGTCTTACCAGAATATATAATGCGGTTCTCGTTTTGATTATTATGATGGGAAATGATAACATATTATTTAAATATGCTCTTTAAATGCAATATTGCATAAGTTTGCAAATGATTAAAAACAATTTGAGGTAAATAACTGATATTTTAGCACTTTTTCACATTTCGTCCTTGAAATGACCTTGACCTTGACCTTTGCTGGCCTTGATGGTCAGTGTGTTAGAAAGCTTAGCGAATGTACAAAGCATACTTCAAACATTTAAGTCAATATAAGTTTATGTTAAATAGTTATGATTAATACTGTAAGACTAGACATGTGCTAAGAAAACGGCGTCCATCTTGGCTGTTGTTGTGGTTACCATGGTAACCTGGGGAATGCTAGCTGTCCACCCTCGCAAAAAATGAACTTCAGACATCCCCCGACACAAATATACCAAGAAACGCTCTGGACAAAAAATACACACAAATACCTCTAGGGACTAGACTAATATTGATTTCGCCGACAAACTAATGGTTCAAATTCTTCGTCTGAAACTGTGAATGAAAAATATCCATTTTAAAATATACAGATATTCCTTATACATGTACAGTTATCCACTGATGAGGAGCAAGTAGCGTTCTTTACTGATGAGGTTCATATACAGTTATTTACTGATTAGGTGCATGTACATTTTTTGTCTCTTGAGGTTCATGTACAGTTATTAACTGATGAGGCATATGTACAGTTAATCACTAATGAGGTACATGTGCTGTAATTGACTGATGAGGTGCATGTACAGTTATTGACTAATGAGGTGCATGTACAGTTATTGTCTGATGAAGTGCATGTACAGTTACTTACTGGTAAGGTGCATGTGCAGATTTTGACTGATCAGGTACATGTACAGTTATTGACTTATTAGGTACATGAACAGTTATTCACTGTTGAATAACATGTACAGTTATGGACTGATAAGATACATGTTCAGTTATTCACTGATGATGTGACTGTATAGTTATTGATTGACTAGGTTAATGTACAATTATTCACTGATGATGTACATGGACAGTTATTGACTGATGAGTTGCATGTACAGTTATTGACTGATTAGGTGTATGTACATTTAATAACTAATGAGGTACATGTTCAGTTACTGACTAATGAGGTGCATGTACAGTTATTGGCTAATGAGGTACATGTACAGGTATTGTCTAATTATGTACATGCCTAGTTATTGACTAATGAGGTACATGCGCAGTTATTGATTAATGAGGTACATGCCTAGTTATAGACTAATGAGGTACATGTACAGGTATTGACTTATTATGTACATGCCTAGTTATTGACTAATGAGGTACATGCGCAGTAATTGACTAATGAGGTACATGCAAAGATATTGACTAATGAAGTACATGCATATTTATTGACTAATGAGGTACATGTACAGTTATTGACTAATGAGGTACATGTACAGTTATTGACTGATGAGGTTCATGCTTAGTTATTGACTTATGATGTACATATACAGTTATTGACTAAGGAGGTTCATGCTTAGTTATTGACTGATGAGGTACATGTACAGTTAATGACTAATGAGGTGCATGTACAGTTATTGACTAATGAGGTGCATGTACTGTTATTGACTAATGAGGTGCATGTACAGTTATTGTCTAATAAGGTACATGTACATTTATTGACTAATGAGTTGCATGTACAGTTAATGACTTATGAGGTACATGTACAGTTTTTGACTGATGAGGTGCATGTACAGTTATTGACTAATGAAGTACATGTACAGTTATTGACTAATGAGGTGCATGTACTGTTATTGACTTATGAGGTAAATGTACAGTTATTGTCTAATAAGGTACATGTAAATTTATTGACTAATGAGTTGCATGTACAGTTAATGACTTATGAGGTAAATGTACAGCTATTGAATGATAAGTTACATGTACAGGTAATGACCAATGAGGTGCATGTACAGTTATTGACTAATGAGGTACATGTACAGTTTTTGACTGATGAGGTGCATGTACAGTAATTGACTAATGAAGTACATGTACAGTTATTGACTAATGAGGCACATGTACAGTTATTGACTAATGAGGTACATGTACAGTTATTGACTAATGATGTACATGTACAATTATTGACTGATGTGGCACATGTACAGTTATTGACTAATGTGGCACATGTACAGTTATTGACTAATGAGGTACATGTACAGTTATTGACTAATGAGGTACATGTACAGTTATTGATTAATGAGGTACATGTACAGTTATTGACTGATGAGGTGCATGTACAGTCATTCAATGATAATGTTCCAATCTTGTTATTGACTAATGAGGTGCATGCACTGTTATTGACTGATGAGGTACATAAACAGTTATTGACTGATGAGGTGCATTTACATGTTTTGACAAATAATCAGTTAATACATTTGAATTGCTCTTAATCAATATCGGCACTAGAATCTTTATTAAAACAAATATATTTAGTTTACTTTGGACATCATCATCATCATCATCATCATCATCATCATCATCAGCATCATCATCATCATCATCATCATCATCATCATCATCATCATCATCATCATCATCATCATCATCATCATCATCATCATCACCACCATTATCATCATCATCATCAACATCTTTAGAAGCAAGTTAACTCCAAGTAAATAAAATAATATTGTGCGTCTGTTGATGAGAACTATTGATATAAATACCATATTTAGTTTGTATTGTGCACTATGGGTTTTTCGAATGAATACGTTCTCTATTTAGCAATCTTTAGCATTAATAATTCATAGCCATATTTATTTCACATTGAATGATCGGAAGCTCATGAAAATGGCTACTAGCATTAAACCTGCATAGAAAGAATAACGATCCGTCAATGTCAATGAATTCAAAGGCCTGCATTTATAAGATAAGACCACACCAAATAATTTTCGTTTCTCGGATTTTTGTCAAAAAAATTGAGAGAGCAAGCGGGGAAAAATAAAAAAGTATAATTTTGTCAGTTTTCATAAAACCCGAAGTGAGCGAACAAAGTATTTGCTTTCTTATCATCAATACAAATAAGAAATATTGTTAAAAAATGCCCTGAAACCCATTTGAATGCAGTCTAAAACTGAAACTCTAGTGGACATTGGGAAAATGTCCGAATACATACTTTTTATTCATCCGTTTTTGGTTAAAACGTAATATGGATAAACCAAATTCTTATATAATTAAAGCATATTTTAAGTTGGATAATTATGCACATTCATTAGGATCGATTTTGGATGTTTAAAAAAATAATGTTTTACACTGGCATCTTCAAACATTAGACGCCATAAACGTTTAAATTTCTTGACTTAATTTTGTTTTGAATATCTCAGTAAATTCAAGTATAAGAATATGTTTCGATAACTTTTATGGTCAGTGAGATGAGTTTATAATTCTGATTCATGCTGTAAATAAAATGTGAAATTAAGGTGAAAAACATAACTGAGGCTTACCTACTTTTTTGGTCTATCCGGCCCAGTGTTAATATCGCTATATGTGAAAAGATTTAGTTCGACCACTGTTGTTTTGTCAGAATTTGGTCAAAAATGACTTTGATACATCAATTTGGACCAAACAAGTGAAATGTAAAGTGAACCTGTTTTCTTTAGTATTGAAGTAATAAGGTAAAGTTCTTGTCACTTGTATTATGACTTGAATCAAGTAATACCGTATTAAGTCATTGTTCATCATTCCAATTTCCATCTAAAAAGAATCACTAATAACTAATCCAACTAAATGGCCTTCAACGAGACTTTTAATGATTTTTTTACTATGGCAGACTCCAGACGTCGCTACAGGGATGCATTAGAAATGTCAATATAATAAAAAATATCCCTGATCGCTCAATATTGTAGCTACACTAATGACGCTACCAAAATCAAATACACATATTTAATTGCATAATAATTGATTCAATTAATGATCCTTTAGTGCATGAGACGTTGAAAAATGACATCCAGCATAGTCAAAATACATTTATTGTCAAAGATAAGATTAAATTTCCAAAGATTTGAGCCACAGTGTTTATACCGAAAGCCGCCATTTTGATTTAATTTATTGAAACCAATACTAAACCGATCGAACAATACAAAAACACCACGCATTGGTTACTTCCCTTTACAAAAAAATCTTGAACTAGCCGTAGAAAAAATATACTTGATTATTTTTCAGTTTCAAACAATAACTCCTACAAAAGATCTGGTTGGCGATAAAAATATTGGAGTGGGCGCACAATTTTTTTTATATTTTTAACATTTTCAAAAAAAATAAGAGCGGTAAATCCAAGGAACGGAACATCAATTTGGTGTGGCCTAAGGAACAATAGAGATTACAAAATACTACTTTTAGTTGTACTTATACTTGTTCAAGTAAATGTTGCAGTCAAATTCGGTGGCTAGATTTCACATTAGTGTGTACCGTGATATCACCCGACACTTCCTTAAATGTAGCGCCATTTTCTTTCACCATGCGAGAGACTACTCAAATATGTATGAAATAAATGGCTTAAGATGTCATTGTTATCGACTTCATGTTTTAAACATGCACAAAGGGCACATACCAGAGTTACGTAGAATCATTTTGAATCACAAATATAAGGTCTCGGTAAATGTGCAGATACCCGTGCAAGAATAATTTCAGAACACTTCTAATCAACGAATTCTAATGCATATATACTTAAAGTAATTGGTGAAGACCCATAAATTGTAACTGCTAAAATCATTTTGATCAATATCATAAAAAATGTTGGTAGGAGGATCAACAAGGAACCCAAATAAAGCATTCCAAGTCCAAGGGTTAAGGTTTGGTTAAATCGTTTAAAGTATTGTTGTTAAGGTTTCGGTTATTCGAAGTTCTGAGATATTGGTTAGGTTTAACACAATAACGTTCAAAGTCCTTGGGTAAAGGTTTTGTAAAATCCAGCTCAATGTACTTTTTTAGGGTAAGGTTAAATCAAACTGCATTCAAGGCCCTAGGGTAAACAAATGTAAGGAATTTGTTTAAACCAACTATGTTCATAGTCCTTGGGTAAACGTTAGGTACCTTTCTAACCCATCTTTGAACTATGGAAGGCCCTTAAATCAATTTACTGTTAAATTACTTTTGTTAAGGTAAGGTTTACGCTAGGTACGTCCAAAGTCACTGTGTAAAGCTACGGTTAATTCCAACTGCGTCCAAAGTCATTGTGTAAAGCTACGGTTAATTCCAACTGCGTCCAAAGTCATTGGGTTAAACTAAGAATATAACAAACTACATTCAAAGTCCTTGTGTTAGGGTTAGGTTTAAACCACCAACATTCAAAGTATGAACAAAAGCAGTTTTGGATTGATTTAGAAAAAAATACAATTAATATTTGATGTAAACTCTTTATGTCGGGTATATTATAAAAAAAGATATTAGCCTTATTGAGCTATTTTCCAACGAGGTCAGCTCCTGAATTGCTTGAAAAGTCCGTTTCCAAACATACCGTAGTGATTTGAAAGACAATGAAAGGCAAGATATGTGTGAATATGAAGATGGTAATAAAGTGAAATGTTTGATCGAGGCAGGTCACTTGTTATATGTGTTAAATGTAGATGCAACACAGTCGTAGATCAGGGTTTAAACTTTAAAACCTAGTATGTGTTTACTACTTCGCATTTTAGATTAAACATTCGAAATGAATCTCTCTTATTTTGGACAATCTAACTGCCTCAATTGTGCAAGTAAGGCTCTAAAATGATATTCTTAAAAGCGCTATTTAGAGTAAGATTTATTTTAAACATTCCTTTTAAATCCAGAGCATTTGCCGCTGTTATACTCTCGTTATTCGCGTGAACAAACGCAGTGTAGTTTATATACATGCTTTCTTCTTCCGGATATTGCTTTGGTAATAAAAAAAACACATTTCTATTTTAAACGTTATTTAAGCCGTCTTTACTCGGGCCGTTTGATATAACTAAAATTAAACAAACCTTTTTCGACTCGTCGGTCAGCACACAATAAACTTCAGAGGAAATAAATATTGTAGACTAATGCTTAATTTACAGTGAGCCTCCTAGACATGTTGGGCTTATGACTCAGATCAAGCAAGAATGTATCGGGTAAACGCCTCGACAAAGCACGTGCTTATAGCATGACGTGAAATCGATTTAAAGCAACTGCGTAGTAAACCACTAGTCACATGTATGCATGCGCGAATAGCAGAATACCGCCATCGGAAAAAAATGCATACGGGACTGTTAAAATGTAACATAAATTAAAGGAGATTATTTTGTAAACTTAACCGAAAAATAGGTACGCTAGCTTGTTTTTATACTTGTAATTAAATGTTTATTTAATATTTTATGACAATTATTATTGTATTGCAAGTCAAATTCACTTCAACGTTATAATAAAGCATGTGTTTCTTCTTCGAAAATAGTCATTAGAAAACTTGGTGTGAATATATTGTTTGGTTTGTGTCACTAGTCGTATTAATATGTTGGCAATTCAACATGTTTTCCTGACTATACAGACATTAAGATTCCTCTTTAATTCTTAAATGCATAATGTATGAAAAATCTTCTCTTTCGGTGATATTTGTTTGGTCGACAAATTACTGGTTCAAATCCTTCACCAAAAATTGAGAATGAAAAATATCCATTTTATATACAGACACTGCCTGTTGATTGCAATGTATATCTCACCTTGGATTCCTTAACAGAATTACATTGTAACATGAAACTGTTTTACAGGATGCCATTGAAAATATAGTCAATGTTGTTCCTGTTTTCCGTTTTGTTTAAGTTATCACGTGATAAGATTCGTGTTCGTCTGTTAAATGTAATAAATATGAATATGTTAGACTACCCCTTACCCAATGCATTATATCGCGTAATTGACATCGATGCAATTGGGACAATTAATGATAGCGTACTTTGTTTTATTAACTTTTCATTAGAACTGAAAGAAAAATATTTCAGTGAATGAAACTTTATGAATATGATCATATTGTAGTACAATATTAAACATTATGTTACAAACATGTTTGTTCTTACCTTCTTTGATATTGAGTTATTTATTTATTAAAAGCAAAATATAAATGACAATTGAAATATTGGCTTATTGAGATATGGAATGTGTACTTGTCAAGAACCATGACTGTGTTTTTTGTGCTCAAGTTCTGTCCTTTGCATACAAGGCAGTGTTGCAAATTATTCAAGGTGGAAACTGACAAACTTGACAATGATTGTTAGTTAAGTGTAGGCAACCATTTGAAGAATCATAGCTCCGTTTGTCCTAATGCTACCTCCCTTGGTTTTATCGATATTTAAGAATAACTATATTTAAAATATGTTTCTCATTGAGCTGATGATAGTGAGAACTCATCAACAATCTTGGTTCTGTTTCCATTTTTTTAAAATCTTACTTCTGTATTGATAAGATCCCATTGGCTGTGAGGATAAATTATGAACTATTTGTATTTTGAAATGTCTAGATTCTGCTGAATCAATAAACTGACAAGTATTTGTCTAATCGAAACGCTATACTTCTGATATTGAAAATGCTTATTTAAGTAAGTTCAATACGATAATGAATAGTTCACATTTGGCTTGTAATGATTACCTGCATGGTGGTTTTCCTAATTGTTTATCAATTTAATTGAAACACAAACCCAAGGGCTACTCGTTGTATATGGCTGTTAACACTTCAAATAATTTTATATACCAAGGTCAAAATTAGCAAAACAAAAGGTAGTGTGTTTTTCAAAAAGAACCATGACTAGTTTTAAAAGTCAATGTATTTATTTGAAATAAACTATGAACTTTATGAACGGATTATGCAGATTTATTGGATGATATTTCTGGAATTTTGATATTTCAGTAAAACGTTCACAGAATCGAACACTGGTTTTCCTACAAAATTTCCCATTCCACATTTACTACATTTCTCTGTATTAAAAAAGCTCTAGATGAAAAACATACCAACTTATAACTTTTAAATGTTTGAAGATAACTAGTGTTTTGAACAAACATATTATGTATAATTATTTTGGACATTTCTTTATAGTTGTACTTATTTCTGAATGACATGTGTACTTTTAATATTTAAACTAGGCGCTAGGGTAAACAGACATTCACATAATCACGTGGCATACTCCGAATTAGCTAGAACATTCACAACCGCGCACGGACGCAAGCACGTATTAACAAACAATACGAGAATTACAAATAAAACTGCACGCGTTGCATAATCTATGCCTTAAATGTCTTGGGTTCACCTATCACGATGTTTATTGTTGTTGAAGCAAAACTACTATTCAGTATGTTAAATCACGGATGTGTTCCATAGCACTCTCAACGTAATTGTTGATTCAAACAATTGAATAACAGATTGAAAACGACTAGATTGAAAGTTATCTATTATTTGTAATAATGGTTGGTAAGTGTTTGGTCAAATTCCTTGTTTTAGGGCTTGGTTAGTTGCGACTTCATTCAAATACCTTGTGTTAGGATTAGATTAAATCCAACTACATTCAAAGTCCCTGAGCCAGGGCTTGGTTAAATACGACTACATTCAAAGTCCTTGAGCGAGGGTTTGGATAAATACGACTACATTCAAAGCCCTTGTGTTAGGGCTTGGTTAAATACGACTACATTCAAAGTCCTTGTGTTAGGGCTTGGTTTAATACGACTACATTTGAAGTCATTGTGTTAGGGCTTGGTTTAATACGACATCATTCGAAGTCCTTGTGTTAGGGATTGCTTAAATACGACTACATTCGAAGTCCTTGTGTTAGGACCTGGTTAAATACGACAACATTCAATGTCCTTATGTATGGTTTGGTTAAATACGACTACATTCAAAGTTCTGGTTTTACGGTTGTGTTAAATAGGATTACATTCAAAGTCATTGTGTTAGGGCTTGGTTAAATACCACTACATTTCAAGTTCAAGTGTTAGGGTTTCGATAAATACGACTACATTCAAAGTCCTTATGCTAGGGTTTGGTTAAATTCGACTACATTCAAAGTCCTTTTGTTATGGTTTGGTTAAATGCGACTACATGCAAAGAATTCGTGTTAGGATTTAGTTGAATACGACTACATTCAAAGTCCTTATGCTAGGGTTTAGATAAACCCAACTACATTCACTCCGTTTCCCAATAGATAAAATAGCAATTTGAAAGACAAATGCGTATGCAGATATTTTGGATAAGGATGCTGGTGCTTACAAAGTAATATTCGATCGAGGGTGGATAATAACTCTTTTATAATGTGTTTGTTATTAAAAAAATGTCGTAAAATGAGGTTAAGACGTTGAAATACACTTTGTGTTTTCATCGTAGTTGCGTTCGATTAAGCATTTGAAAAATAAGAATTCTTATGTGGGGCTTAATGTCTAAAGTATTCGTTGTTCCCAAGCTTGTAGAATGGTTGACAGAAGTTATGCTATTTACAATCATTATGCAGAAGCAATTTGAAAAGCAAAGAATTGTGCTCATAAAAGATACAATTCAGCTACTGGTTCAAAGCCTGAATATGAATTTGAGATTTAATAATTCCATAATGGAAATTTCATACAGCCTATACTCTGTTTACAATTTATTTCAAACGACATTAAAATACCGCTTTACATTGTTGCATGTTATAAAAGGTATGCATTAAGAAATTAGTAAATGCAAATCTAAGTTGTAGTCTTTATTTGTTCTTTGGTAGACATTATTCTCAATTGTAAAGCTTTGTATCTATTTCGCCTTATCAACAATGCTATAATTGCGACAATCAATGGTATGCCATTCATCCATAATTTCTCTAATAAAAGGTATATTTACCTTATGCATTCGTATTTTAATTAGCTACATTGTGTAAACCGCCATAAGCTAGTTTAATTCAAATTTTGGTCTGTCTGTTGCGTTGTCCTAAACCAGATATGAGAATATCTCTAGTA
Organism: Mya arenaria; assembly: GCF_026914265.1. Classification (NCBI taxonomy): domain Eukaryota; kingdom Metazoa; phylum Mollusca; class Bivalvia; order Myida; family Myidae; genus Mya; species Mya arenaria. The sequence continues at coordinate 12,732,837 of NC_069137.1, forward strand.
CCCAGGTATGCACCAATTGGATGGAGGCCCATATTTCACTTCGCACCTCTCATCTCATTAATTCAAACGTCCAGGGAAATGTTTCTGATCTACGTCAGACATAAATTCGACGAGTCGTGTATAAACATCTGAATTGCTTAGACAACATTTGAAATAATGAAAACTATATCCTAAAGACCAAGAATACATTGTTGATATCCAACCTTCTGATGACTGGATATGGCCTGTCGGCTAATTTCAATGATATTCCGCCATGGAAAACGTGGAGCATTTGAATATTATTTTAAATGCTTCCACTTTCAAGAACTTTAAGTTTAGTTAACGCTTTCCATCTTTGCTATGAAAGAGTTCTCACATTTTGTCATATGTTTTAAACAATCCCGAAAATAATGTATTACTCGATTATCCCGATCACCATTAAACTAATGCATGACCTGTGCATATGCTATAAATATGACGTAATCTCGTGATGAAGAAAAACAAGTTGACACCAATAGTTGCCATTGGCAATGACATTTGCGTAATCTGTAACGTATTTCCTAACATTTCTGTTTTATATTTTCTTCGTTGATGATTGCAGCATGGTTAATATGTAAAAAAGGATAATTATTAAAATCTTTATGTAGTATCGAATAAAACCTGGACACACGGCAAAACTGTCCATTTTATCGTGACCCTCGAACATCTCACTTGCCTATGTAGTACACACGGCGGCCAAGTTTGTTCAAATTCGTAACATTATAGGCAACAACAAAAGAAAAGAATTATTAACACAATTGCAATTTTCTTTAATCAAGCTTTTATCAAAAAGGATAATCATCTTTCATGTTCATAAAATACTTTAAAAATCATATAATGGTATGCTTAGTTTTAAAGATGATCTAGTTTGCATCCCTTTTTCCATTATATTATGCTATAATTATACTGATTTATCGTAAATTTCACCACCATGCGTGTTTGCTAAGCTGTATGGCAATGGATTGAATATAGTTGCCAATAAACTGACTCAGCATGATAACAAATTCAAATAAATTCATTTCAGAAAATATGTTTAAATCCTTATCAACCATTATGTAAATAGATCGACCCGTCCGTGACAAAAACAGTTTATCACAGGCATCATGTTATCTCGAATAAAATAACCTTTTTAAATATAATTGAAACCCTAATGATAGCAATACATTTAACAAATCATAAATACCACTTTTTGACATTTTTATTTAAGATTTTCGTGACCTGCTGTCAAGCAATAACAAGATACACAGTTATCGGTTTATATTCGCAGTCTGAACATATTTAAACATGTTGCGTTCGATATGTGAGCACTTAAGGTGACTTCAATGAGTTAGCACTAAAGGTGATTTCAATGTGTTAACATTTAAGTGAATGTGTAAAGATTGTGATATGGTATGTGTAGTTTTTAAGAATTAACACTGCCTTTTTGTTTCTCAAGTTCTTTCTGTAGCTTTTTGCATATATACTGTCCTTTGCATACAGGGAACTGTGTTGTATTTTGAAACACGTCATTTAAGTTTCTTTAAACTATGCCTAGTATGAAAGTTAGGAAAAAACTGTCATATTATGAACCTTCAGGAATATAACCATTACAAAGCTTCCAAGACAACGCGACAAGGTGAAATGCGTCTAATATATGAGTATGGTGCAGAAGAACAATATGACAAAGTTTTTTTTTCTCTTTAACTTGGACTCATGATGTTATGTAAACGATAATTGGTGAAAGGTTTAAATGAAGATTTTTTCCTGTATCTTGAACTATGACACGAAACAAAGAGCGCTTAAGTTACACTAAACTCACTTCAACGTTGATAATGCTTGTGGACGACTTGAACTACCTTTGAAGTATAAAATCGAGAAGCTTTAACGTGCAGCCAGTATATCACATTGATGATGTCTCGCGAATTTGCTTTATTTTATTGAAATACCTTAACTCTGGTCGTGTTTACTCGGGCTGTACACCATATTGCATGCCTTTGCAGATGGTAACGACCTCAAAAAGGTGCGTGAACCCTATATAAATCCAGGCTTTATCGGTAGAAAACGTGCATTAGTCAGTAAATTTTGGTGCCGTTAATGACCGGCTTTTTGTTTACATCAGCGCTATCAGTGCCCGCATCATAACATTATAACAATAGACGCTGATCGTCCTGGTTACAGTCCGAAAGTGAGTCCGCGATGCAATCTTTTGCACTTAATCATATTTTACCATATATTGCTGTATACAAATATTAAAGAAATTAAATAAACAACATTTAACTTACATATTTTCTTCTAAGTTGTCTTTTACTGGCAAGCTGAGGTGACTTACTAGAGTACTTTTATGTTTCAACCCATCAGGATTCCTGATTACTCCGAAGGAAAAGTCACCATGTGTATTGCTTAGTTCTGATTTATTTCGAGAGGCAGAGTTTATGTGATATATGGAACTAAGATGGAGAGTATGGAATTGAGTAACAACACCAATATATATATATATGGATTAAAATATTGGAAATGCATACAATCTTTAACAAAGGCATACATACCATTCATTCGCGGTGAAAACTTGTTTTCATGGCTGCCATCCATCCGTTAAGAGGTATTTTAAGCCATATTTAAGTGTTCCCATAAATGTTTGCGTACGACAGGTTGGACATTATACAATGCTTTTGCCGATCTGTCTAAAAGCTGATATGTAAAGAATGCAAGTACACCATAAGCATTACTATCATGTTTTTTGTGTTGTTTTTTTTGCAACAGTTTGAAGTATAGAAATAGCGTTAGCGGATGAAGAATTGGTAAAGTAAATACGAATCGTTGAATATGTATTATTTAAAAGCATCAAATTCATTAAAATTTCAATACGTTACACAGAAAATTGATATATCTGGAATACAAACCGATGTACATTTTTCCATAAATCTTCATTTTATGCCAGTATTCCTTTATTTTATTCGGTAAAAAATTCATAATACGTTATTCAAAAGCCTTTGGTTTAAACAAAGCATGCGATTCAGCTATGAAATACGTATATATTATTTCTGAACAGTGTATTTGGTGAAGCACGTGCTCAGTAATTTAATAAGGTTGCCAATAGAGTTATACCATTTACTCGTATTATTTTAAACCATCTTGCGTTACACTGAAACGGAAGGTCTGCTTCAAGTCAGTAGGATAGTTTAATGTACTCTGCACACCATATGTGTTTTGGAGCATTCAGTTCTTCGCAAAGTTTAAATTCATAAACTTTAACTTTTTTCTCAAGGTCATGACCACCGTACAAATCTGCTTGGCCCATATGTAAGCTTTTTATAAATAGTCCTAGTGCATATGTTCTGTAAATTCCTGTGTTGTGCTATCTGGCCTTACAGCATAACATCTAGCATGGAATACATTAATGTGACTTATTGTTAAGAACAATATGAACTCCATTACCTTTCAATCTTACAATCTAATTTAAAGTAGTTCACACTTAAAAGTGTGTAGTGTCTCGATGGAAGCTAGACATGAATGCCTTAGAAGTTAAATACGTATATGGGACTCAAACAACGCACCTAAAGCAATGATATTAATAAAAATAATATTATTAATATGAGTAATAAAGGTGTTTACCCGAACTGGAAACATAAAATAAATTTCAATATTCAATGTTTGTTTTTTCTGTTAGATCTCCTACCCTCAAACCCCTAGCAAAAACTGTATATACATATATACATATACATATAAAACATGTGCTTTTTACTATCGACATTATACTCTCTTCTAGGCCCGGCACCAATCATTTTCTTATATTTGTGCGTATATGTATAAACTTATGACATAGGACAATATAGAGACTTGTACCACCATTATACATGGAAAGTATGAATTGACGACTTTTTAAATGCTATGCAAAAGATACATGTTGTTACAATATATCATTCTAACCGGAAACGAAAGTTAACAGATAAAAAAAAATCATTTAAAGCTTACTATTCGGTCGATTTCAGTGGAAGGGCAAAACATGTTATTTATGATGACAATATCAGGTATACATGACTATTCAAAAATGTCCATTTTAACCCAAACCAAAAAAAAAACCCACACTACATCACACATTTTCTCATTCAAAGAAAACAAATATGTGCTTTTTCACCTAAACAAACAAGATCGTTATAACCCAGCGCATTTAGCTGCATAGCCTTATTCCCAACGTAATACGGACTTTATTCTGTACTTAAAGTGATAAGACGACCTATTTTGATAGAACAGAATGAAAATTAAAAACAATAAAAGGTAATGTATATTAACTCTTATCTTGATCTTTGTTACTTCTTGCTCTAGATGGTCGATAAATTCAGTGTACTGTTTGATGCGTCCTGCGATTTGGTCATGTTTGCATTGTGACTGTTACCTTGTTTTTGGTGATAAGTAGCAAAAACAATTTTATCGGAACGGAAACTAAGGGTACGTTAGGAACATTTCATGCTAGAGTATATATGCCTAGAGGTCAATATGTAAGTAAAACAAATTTGTTTAGGCCATTAAACATACTTCTAATAGCATCTTCAAAAAAGTTTGTTTACAAAATGTCCAGGCACGTTTAGTTGCAACTAATCATAGAAGCTATCAAGGATTTAAATTGAGTGATGAGTTTACCCGATTGACATACAATTAATAATGATAAAATCATTATAATGTTACCTAAAGTGTGTTTGTTGACAGACCGTTACTAATTAATCGTTTGAAATTGAGAATATTATACAGTTAACAATTAAATTAATTGTGCATAAATTAATTGTCATTTTTTAAACCACTCTTTTGTTTAGGCCTTATCGTCTTATGAGTTCATAACTTAAAAATAATATCGTTATACAACGTGCAGTTAATAGAAGACCGCCATGTGTGAATTAAATGGCGATAAAAACAAAATTTTCATTTTTATCTTTAAGAAATATGGTATATATTTTTTTATAATTGTGCATTGACTAATACGATAATCGTACAGATATTGACCGCAAAGTAAATGTAGATGTATTGACTGATGAGATATTCTCAAGTTAGTGTCAAGTTATTGACAGATCAAATATAAATACAAATAAAGTTCATGTACATTTATGGACAAATGAGGTATATGTCAAGTCATTGCCTTATGAGTTATGCGAACAGCAGGTATTGAATATTGAAATACATGTACAGTTGTTCTGACTGATGAGGTACATGTCAAATGATTGATAAGTGAGGTACATGTATATGTATAACACTTAACTGTTCAGGTTCATATACAGTCAATCACTGATAAGGTAAATATACAGTCATAAACAGATACGGAACAAGCACAGTGTCTGATGTGGAACATGTCCCGTCATTGACTGATGAGATACATGTGCAGTTAGTAACTGATGATTTACATGTCCATTCATTGACTGATTTGGTTTCTAAACAGTTATTGACTGATGAGGTACATGTTCAATAATTGATTGATAAGATAAATGTACATTATTTGACCGATGAGATACATGTGCAGTTAATGACTGATGAGGTATATGTATAACGAGGGACATTTATTGCTATTGACAAAAAAGTACGTGTGATGTTATTGTTGTTGTAAAAAGACAAACAAGGTACATATACATTTATTTACTGACGAGGTACATGTAAAATCATTAAATAAAGAGGTACAAGTACAGTTATTGACTGATGAGGTACATGTAAAGTAATTGAATTGAACTGAATGATCATGGCTTTAAGAACACCCCAACCCTACAAGTGAACTGCAACTTCCCATTGCAAAGGAAACCAACTGCAGGCATCAGCAATTTAGCATACATTTTGATGTAGCATCATGAACTTTTTACAATATAGTTGGTTACTTACCCCTGCTAAGTATGAATAGATCGCATTTGTTATCCTTCAATGAATCATACCTTCAAAAAAGTTTTGCTTTTTTGAGCAGTACAAGTTATTTTCGTTTCAAAACTTATTATTATCATGTTTCATCGTACGAAACAATTGTTATAGTTATCATATATCAGATCAACAGGCCTGATGACTTAATTGTGACATATATCGACCAAAAAAACTGCTGCCCGTAATTTACAAAATAATTCGAAACGGTATTTCATGAAAGCTTCGAATTGTGGTTATAAATAAACAACAAAACAGATTTAAAACGTCACTTCGGTCACCATGGAATCCTTTATACTTCAAGAAAACATTGTAACCAATTTTGAATACGGATCAAAGTTATCCGCAGCAATGCAGTAAATATTATAATGTGCTTCATTTCTCATTATTTTTAAAACAAATGGACACTAGTGGACTGAGATCCATCAGCACCTGTTCCGTTACTCCAAGGTATCAATCAAGATTTAATATTGTTAACATTGCTATATTCTATTCATATACAAACGTTTGATGATTATCCCCACCGCTCAAGCATCGTTAGATTTGCAATCGACATACCGTAAATTCAATATACTATGCATTAAATGCCGGTATTAAAATCCACAATAGAATGACAAGTGTCCATGCTTGAACAGCACCAAAGAAAAGGACAAGCGTACTATTGTACTGAATTCAATTTGAGACAACTCCCACTACATTTATCTTTTAGTCTGTCCGATTCGGTGAAAACAAAACCATTTCTATATCTACAGAAATGTTGTCATTGGTGTCAATGCCTGATATACAGAAGGTAGAACGTTTTTACCGATTATCAGAAATAATTGTCAAAATCTGTTTAAATTGACACTAACAGACATTGCCATACTTCTGCTTGGCTGGATCTATATTCTGGCTGACATGTGTATTTAACTTCCTGACAAAATATGCACACTAGGCTTTGAAATACATAAATACAAATGACTTCCTATGTAGTCTTCATCGAAACGAATCAAGAGCATCAAGGTCAAATCCAAGTACAGTAGTTAGTCCGCGTAACCAGTGACCCGGAATTCAAATTTGGAAACCAGGTCGCTTACGCAAAACAGCACTGAGTTTTATACAGCAATGACAATGTGAAACATGTCAATATGAAATGCCTTGTATTTATTCAAGATGAGCTATTTGCAAAACATGCTATCCTGTCGCAGATTAAAAACGTTAATGATATATTAAAATAATCCCTTTCAAAATATACAAAACATGCAGTGGATCATATCACTCTTAACACTTGAATATACACACAGACCTGTAACCAGAGCTCTCGCTACCTTACAATTATTTCAAGTCAACTTTAATTGCTATAATTGCCATATATTTTGTATCACATAACCCAAAAAAGTATGCAAAAAACTTGTATTTGAAATAGGATTAATTTTCACGCAAACCTTATCTACAGTTTGACCTCGTTGGTCATAAACCAACGTATTTGTCTGCAACACAAACTAGAAATCAGCTGCATATATCACTCCTCTTTCATATGATTGTACAATTAATTAACAGTGCCGTTTTATTTACATGTGTGACAAGGAGTTATACATTCCATATGCTATCAAATCATCATGTAGGAGTCAATATTGTCATTTAAATAGATGAAACTGAAATAATCCCCTTGTAAATTATTAATTACGGCATTTTCTTTAAATAATTGAAGGAAGCGATGTATTGAAAATGAAAGTAAGAAAATAAAGTTGTGTTTATATGTGTACATTTCTAAGTATTAATATTTATCTTAACAACTACAGAAACAAGCTCAGTAGCCAAAAGTTTAAACTTAAACACCGTTTAATGGCACAGGGTAAACGCCAAATACATAGAACAAAAACACAAAAAAATCACAAGCAAAAGCACAAAACTCAACAAACAACCTTAATGTGTAACACATTGAAGATTTCGGATTTCGAACTTTTTTGTATATAAAAAACAAGGGAGTAAAGTCGGTTTTCAATTCTACGCCCATTACTTTCTTAATTGTTCATTGCACTTTGACAATGATACTAACCGTCGATTCGGGTTACAAATCGAAACTATTCAGACAAGTTCGGTATTCGTTTGCTTTTAAAACTGTTACGTATTGTATTTAATGAACCTTAACGTGAAGAAAGTGTGCCTCAGGTATATAAGTTCGGAAATTTGATATGCAAAGCTTTGTCCTCAAAATAGATCAATACAAAGCCTGTCGAGTTGATCGATACGTATTTAAATATTAAATCAAGGAGTACTTTCCTCCACATTGAAAACATAGCTGAGTTATTGATTAACGCGATTTATCTTATAGAGTATTTACATAATTGTGTTCCGTTTTTGGTAGATGATTTCATAAATTAGAAATGATCAAACTCATTCACGCTGGCCGTGTTTACTCGGGCTGTTTTATATAACCAAAATTAAATAAGCTGAAACCCTTACATACAGTGAAATGGAATTTGGAAGATTTGTGTAGACTGAAGCTTTAGCTCTTGTACAGTGATCCTACGAATTGTTCGGATTATAACTCATATAACTCGGATAAAACGAGTAAGTGTGTACTTATGTATCCTTATTAGTTGAAACTATTTAAAATTTGATTTGCAATGCTTTGTTCTCAAATAAGATAAAAACAATTTCAAACCTAACATAATGATATACTGAACAGTGCTAAGAAGACTGGTTCTTTCAACAAATATAAAGGCGTTTAAATGAAATAATTGTAAGAGATGAAATTGAGTTAAAAAGTGTAGTACAGAGTGGTTTATCTTTGAACCCATGTGACTCGTAAAAAAGAAGTTGGTATTGCGAACAGTACAGTAAGGCTAGCGTGTATAAAGCTTTGTTTATAAATGATTGATAATTGTTTTAGTGTTAGATCGAAGTATATTTCATCGAGACAGCACAAACAGTTTATTTTGACGGGAGACGTAGAATGAAATAAAACTTTGTTGACATAAACATGAACGACAACCGTTTGAATATTTTTCAATGCAGTGCAATGTGTTAGCCAATCGCTTACACGAACCATTAAGGTAAATGCTAAAATCCTATACATTAAACAAATTCATTAATAATGAAATCAATTAGTGAAAAAAAATGTTAAACATGCATTTACGAGAACGCAAACGTTTCACGTAGTAGTTGTTTTAAATATTTGTATCTTGTTACTGTGACGAATGATTTTGTCATAACGACTTTACTTATTAACTAAAACGTATTTTACCCTATACTGGAACAATCTAATACTATACAATTGACGACAATAACTGCCAAAACTCGCACAATACGGACCAAAGTTTGCTCATACGAGTTTCTAGACTATTGATTGGCTAATTAGCTTGAACAAACAGGATTAGAAGCAATGGTCATTTTAATTGACTGCCTAAACTCACCGTAAAACGAACATGCTGTAAATTATTAAATTCGGCAGCCGTTTGGTTTTTAATCTTACCGACTGTTTCTAAGCTGTACTTCAACCACTTTATACGGTTTATTATTACAGTTTTGTTTAACCTGTTCGTGAATATTAGGACATTTCCTATTTTGGAAACCTGAAAAAATGGACGACGACGTGAAAACGTTTGGCAAACGATTTACAAATTAATCAAGGAAAAATGCTTCCTTAGCAAGTACAGTGCATTTGACTGAATCCATAAAGTATTTGCAAGGTCACTTTAAAGGATTCGAGATCAGCAAAGTCCAGTCTAGAAAAACAAAATTCATGAATGAAAAAGGAAAAAAAAAATCAATAATAAAGTAAGGTATAATTCTTTTTTAACCAAAATGCCGTAGCATACGTAATAGCTAATTGATAATATACTTTTTAATAACAATGTCGTAACAATGTGATACCTAGTCGTTTTAACTGCCTACTTAGTTGTTTTGAGGAGAGCGTGTCTCTTTTGCAATATACGTAATCGTTATGACAATATACTCAATATTTTCATTTAAAAAATGTCTTTATAACAAAAAACCAAGTCCTGAAACATAATGTTTATGCTGTTAATTCAAGAGACTCTATCTTTTGGATAAGCTACTTAGATGTTTTAACCATATACATATCATATATATATCGACATTCTAAGTCGCTTTAACAAACACACTTAAACGTTTAAATTTACTACGTACAGACATTTGCATGCGTGCAATATTTAAGTGAACAAGTATGTTATCCGAAACTAAAGTAACATCTTAATTCAAGTATTGTTGTTAACAAGAACACTGCAGGACCCTGTAAATGGAAAGCAATGATGCTACAATTTTTTGTGATTGTGATTTATAAGGTCTGCCCACGCTCATATGTTACATTTGGAATTTCGAATCACTTGCAAGCATATTACTCTTACCTTGGAAATCACATGAAAACATATTAAAAACACAAATACGTGATTGTAAAACAACAATGTCACGACATATACATTATTACACAATATTGACGTATCTCATAAGCCGGTCAGTATAGCATCCACAATTCATCTACCCAGGTCGTATGTCCCTTTATACAATTATTTTCTTATTTATATATTACTGATATTCTCAGAACACGCCGGATATTCCATTGCAAGTAGTTTTTTTTTGAATCTGTGGATATTGACATATATTAAAGATATAAAATATTTTGAGCTTAAACCTTGCTTTAACTGCCGTTAATGAAAGTACCACACGAATAAGGAATTTTCAAAGAATGGAACACAAATATGGTAAAATAGTTTTGTTTTAGTATGTACGTACAAAATGCAGTTGCAGTTGCATTAACATTTATTTGTGTAAGTACAAACTAACAATCTGTTCTTAGTGGTCTACATAATATTATAAAACTACCTACAAACTGGACCATCAACTGTTTATATCTACCGTTTCACATGATTAATATATGTATATCGGCTGACTGTTGATTTAGTGAAATAAATGTCTTGAGAAACTTGAGTACTACTGCCTTTTCATTAGTTAAACTATTATATTGACCTCAGATACATGTGTCTTGTTTAATTGGAGTATTTAACACTTCGCTGTGCATGTATTGTCAGGTTTGTTTCAAATTTCATACCATAGTTTTAGCACTTTCAACAGCTTGTTGCTGTCGATATATAAAGATTCTGTGATAGATGTTCTCTCCGGCGATATTTCCTTCGTCGAATAATACCTGGTTCAAAACCTAAGCATGAAATTGAGAATTAAATATCAATATAAAAGGATTCAGACTGTGATTCATAAATACACTCCTTATAACTGACTTGTATACATTTATTTCGCTCGTTAAGCTATTTAATACCCTGCTTTACATTGCAGCGTTGTAAGATGATACTGTTAGAATAAATATTGATTGAGATACTATTCAATGCAGATCAAATGAAGTCGTTTAATATCATAAATTTGTCGATATTATTGCGTGACAAGATTCGTGATCTCCTTATTGAATGTATTAAATGTATGGATAGTATGACTGAACTTATTCCTTGCCAGTATATCGCATATTCAATTCCGCTTAAAATGTGACACTAAATAATATGCCATTAATGACAGCGATAAAATATTCGAATCAAACTCGAGTTTGTATTTTAGGTTTGCAGCCATCTCCCTCGAATTTACCTGGTTAAATATTATTCTTCCTTACGCGGAAGTTTGTTCTTGAGATAGTTAGCATTGTAATGTGCATTTTAATCTAATGACCATATCATTAGCGATGTTTTTTTTTTAACCGATTTTATACGTTCAACTACATTAACATTAAGAAACAGTTTAAATACATCATTATCATTTTCGTCTCAAGAGGTTTTATGGCTTTCTTAAGCACAGAAGACATTTGTTTTACGCACAAAGCAAAAAATCACGACACAGTGTAGAACTTTGATCTTCATTCAATATACTTATGCTGTCGTATGAAATCACGTCAGATATAGTTGTTTCTAAATCACGCCATATCCATTTGTAGCCTGGCACCACTTAGTAAACGACAGCATAAGTATTTTGAATGAAGATCAAAGTTCTACACTGTGCCGTGATTTTTTGCTTTGTGTGTAAAACAAATGCCTTCTGTGCATGTAGTACTGCCCAGGTCAATGCTGTGCATGTAGTACTGCCCAGGTTAATGCAGTCCATGAAGTATTAAGTCGTTTTTTTTTTGGAAAAGCGCTGGCTACGTTATATGGGTATTCTACATTGTAAATGCATTATCTTTATTTTTACTTGTTTCTATAATTGGATAAAGGTTTGCCGAATAAAGTCGTTGATATCCTAGCAACAGCGCACGTGTGGCATATGCATATAGATTAAATGTGCCAAAATGACTATTTTAACACTTTTATGAACGTTATGGTTTACATATATTAATGAGCAGTTTCATTATTAAATAATTTTCTGTACTTACCTGGATAAATGTTTTATAAGACTCTCTCTTTTTTTAAAATAGCTCATCAATATTATTTGTCTTTACAAATACATTATTTGGTTCAATTTGTTTCTATTTTTGTTTTTTCCATGGAAGCTGATATGACAACACGAAGGCGACCCAAGCCATCGGGAAGAAGAAATGAGTATGATTGAATGTATCTTTTTATTTATTACTTAACAATTGAACTGCTGTTTAACTATATAGATCAGCTATGTTTTCCGAGTTTATTTAATTAATGTCCATTACAATTGAAATGTAACTGGTATCAGGGCGCCATTATGGGGATACGTCACAACAGCCTTGTTTTATTATCCCTTTACTGCATCTGTTTTTTTAGCACGGAGGAGTTGATACTACAAGTTGGACAAATGCCTTTTTCGAACGGATGTCTGGAATCCCCTAATACAGGGCATAGACCTTCTACCATAGGTATGTAATAATATATATCTATAACATCTACAATTCTTCTTTTATTCTACTGTAAATAACCATCAATAATTACCGCATGCATTGTTCTGTCTTAAAAGTCGAAACAAAAAGGTAGACTTGATACTACTTTTTAAGGGTCTGCTACAAAACGGTTGCATTTCCTTGTATCATGAAACAAATTTTCAAACTTGGGAAAATATTTATTCACATTTGCTTTGATTACCTGTTTGACCTTTCCAATATTCATTTAGTAAATGGTGATATGTGTATGCAATTATGCATGGTTTAATTTAAAAAAAATACATTTGTGCATGTTTGAACACAATATTTGTTCAATGACAAATGTGTACAAAATGCTTGCACAGTTACACTTGAAAAATAGTAAATAGTAATAAAGTTGATCGACCATCGTAGGAAAATGAACCAAATTCGTTTAAAATGTTGACTCTCCGTATACAATATTGACTCCCTACGATCGTGTCTATAAATGATCAACCCCACCGAAAAGAACCGTGTTTCTATTAGTGACGAAATTTTTGTAAGGTATTGGACACCATAAAATAACCACCCCTTAGTAATTATTCTTAGAAATAACATATCGACCACCCGGTCATGATATTAAGACTTCTACATGCAGTGAAACGATACTAGGGAGTCGTCATTCTGTATAAAAAGTGACCGCCGTGTTATTGTTTATCGACACTTGAGTCGAATGTATCGAATTGTCTACATACAGTAAATTATAACCTGCAAAGTCGTTTTTCTATGGGGGTAGTTGTTATTTGTAAATGTTAATTTGCCTTCGTGTAAAGGAATCGTAACATAATGACCTGATAGTCGAAATATTATTTTCTCCCACCTCAGATAAGTAGATCCATTAATTTAACCATGCTAGAAATTCTTATCTTGCCCAAGGGCGAAGATAAAATGCCCGTATGGAACTTCTTTTTATGGTCACCACATTGTAATTACCTCCCTTGTTGAAGATTGTCGTCTGTAGCTCATCATAGAATCCTTGTCTTGTGGCAATATTTAGAACGCGAGTTAATTATTTCTCGCTTCAAATGTCACCAGAAAACAGTTTTCACGCACCTTTCAAGAAATAACGCTTCACTCTTCTAAGAACTATTTGAAGACCGATCAGACCATTTACATACTCTGAACCACTGCGCGAATATCTATGACAACCACGAATTATCGCATATCCGTACGCAATTAGTTTCACTATCCTGGTGCCACTCGATGGAATGATAACCAGGTTTTTTATTCAATCAGGGTCGAAAAACTCCATTACACCGACGTAAAAATAACAGCCACCTCACCGGCAATAAATGTGTTGCATGAGTGTGAGGCGTTCCACGGGTAACAGCGTAGCAAACAATCTTCTCTTTTTAAAGATACGGTGTTTAAAATTAAATAAAATACCAGTTAACCTCCGAAAATAAGCATAAAAGAAACAAACGTTAGTGTAAAAACGTATTGTATTTCACTCGTGTTATTTTTTTTTTATTTTCAAACCTGGCATTTTTTGCATTTCTTCTATGACTTTCGTGAAATGATATACGATCTATCAATGAAATAAACACATATCCTTTTTTTGTGACACCACGAATTTCTCATCAATCAGAATATCACTGTGAACTGACGTAGACATATCAGACATATTTTATCTCAAAGTCAATAAATTTTTATTTATAAAACAATCACAGGGAAATGGCTTAGATATGTCATACATATCTCACGTATAAGTCAATCACTTCGAAATGGCTAAGATATGTCATAAATATATTATATATAAGTCAATCACAGGGAAATGGCTTATATAAGGTAAACAGTTTAACATGCTTATATTGTTATTGTTGTTTTTTTCATTATAGCGGATGAGGCAGAGCCTATGCGAACTAGGCCATCGGATGAGTGGAAGGAACACGATATTAAGTATTGCTTTCCAATACCCGGCTAATTATGGATAATATCTTACATAACCATATCAAATGCAAATTAGCTCTGCATGGTCCAGCATAAATAAAATATTTGAAAATTATAACAACTTTAAGATGGAAAGGTAATTTATTTATCGATTTGTTTGTCCGTTATTTCTTCAAGCAAATTCTGGTTTTATCTTAATCCTGTTGCCTTTTTAAGTGTTTCAAATGTCCAAACAAACGATGTATTAGCATACACATCAGCATAATATTTAACGACTCTGTTATAAATTTTTCTTAAAACACAAACAATTGATCAACAAAGCATTCGCTCCGACGTAGGTTTTTCATCGTTGTCGACGAAGTGCTCGTTTTACCGGAAATTATATCAAGGATTTTTCCGCTAAAATTATATCAACCTAATGTGCCGATTATAGGTAACTTGCAATCCTAGCAACACTAGCAATAATATACTGGACAAGCCCAATGTCCAAGTTGCACTGATAAGAATATATTGAACCAGCGCAATGCCCTTTGTGCATGCAACACTCGTAATAATATACTGGACAAGCCCACTGCCCTATGTCCAAGCAATAGTGCCAATAATATACTGGACAAGTCCAGTGCTCTATGACCATGCAACACTAGCAATAATATACTGGAAAATCCTAATGCTCTATGTCCAAGCAACACTGGCAATAATACACTGGACATGCCCAATGCGCTATGTCCAAGCAACACTGGCAATACTATACTGGACAAGCCAAATGGCCAATGTCCAAGCAACACTGGCAATGATATACTGGACAAACCCAATGCCATATGTTCAAACAGCACTGGCAATAATATATTGGACAAGCCCAATGCCCTATGTCCAAGCAACACTGGCAACAATATACTGGACAAGCCCAGTGCTTTTTGACAAAGCAACACTGGCAATATCATACTGGAAAAGCCCAATGTCCTATGTAAAACAAACACTAGCAATTATATACTGGACAAGCCCAATGCCCTTTGTCCAAGCAACACTAGCAATAATATACTGGACAAGCCCAATGCCCTTTGTCCAAGCAACACTAGCAATAATATACAGAACAAGCCCAATACCCTTTGTCCAAACAACAATGGCAATAATATACTGGACAAGCCCAGTGCTTTTTGACAAAGCAACACTGGCAATATCATACTGGAAAAGCCCAATGTCCTATGTAAAACAAACACTAGCAATTATATACTGGACAAGCCCAATGCCCTTTGTCCAAGCAACACTAGCAATAATATACTGGACAAGCCCAATGCCCTTTGTCCAAGCAACACTAGCAATAATATACAGAACAAGCCCAATACCCTATGTCTAAACAACTATGACAATAATATACTGGACAAGCCCAATGCACTATGTCCAAGCAATACTGGCAATAATATACTGGAAAAGACGAATGCCCTATGTACAAGCAAGACTAGCAATACTATAATGGACCAGCCAAATGCCCTATGTCCAAACAAAAAAATGGCAATACTATACTGGACAACCCCATTGCTCTTTGACACAGCAACTCTGGCAATATTATATTGGAGAAGCACAATGTCCTATATAAAAAACACTAGCAATAATATACTTGAAATTCCCAATGCCCTGTGTCCAAGCAACACTGTCAATTATATACTGGATAATCCCAATGCCCTATATCCAAGCAACACTGGTAATAATGTACTGGAGATGCCCAATGCCATCCATATGTCCAAGCAACACTAGAAATAATATACTGGAAATGCTCATTACACTCTGCCAAAGTAACACTGGCAATAATATACTGGACAAGCCCAGTGCTCTTTGACAAAGCAACACAGGCAATATTATACTGGAGAAGCCCAATGTCCTATGTAAAGAAACACTAGCAATACCATACTTGACATGAACAATGCCCTATGTACAAGCAACCATGCAAATAATATACTGGACAAGCCCAATGCCCTATGTTCAAGCAACACTGGCAATAATATACAGGACAGTCCAATGTACTATGTCCAAGCAACACTGGCAATAATATACTGGACAGTCCAATGCCCTATGTCCAAGCAACACTGGCAATAATATACTGGATAATCCCAATGCACAATGTCCAAGCATCACTTGCTATAATATGCCCTATGTCGAAGCAACACCGGCAATAACATATTGGACAAGCCCAATGCCCTTTGTCCAGACAGCACTGGCAATAATGTAATAGAGAAACCAAATGATATATGCCCAAACAACACTGGCACATATATACTTGGCACACCTAATACACTATGTCCAATCAACACTAGCAATAATACACTGGACAGCCCAATGCCCTATGTCCAAGCAACACTGGCAATAATATACTGGGAAATCTGAATGCCCTATGTCCAAGCAAAACTTGCAATACTATACTGGACAATCCCAATGCACTATGTCCAAGCAACACTGGCAATAATATACTGGACAAGTCCAGTTTTCTATGACCATGCAACACTAGCAATAATATACTGGACAAGCCCAATGCCCTATGTCAAAGCAACACTGGCAATAATAAACTGGACAAGCCCAATGCCCTATGTCCAAGCAACACTGGCAATAATATACTGGACAAGCCCAATGCCATTTGTCCAAGCAACACAAGCAATAATATACTGGACAATCCCAATGTCCTATGTCCAAGCAACACTGGCAATAATATACTGGACAAGCCCAATACCCTATGTCCAAGCAACACTAGCAATAATATACTTGACATGCCCAATGCCCTATGTGCAAGCATCACTGACAATAATATACTGGACAAGGCCAATGCCCTATGTCCAAGCAACACTAGCAATAATATACTTGACAACCCCAATGCCCTATGTCCAAGCAGCACAGCCAATAATATACTGGACAAGCCCAATGCCATATGTCAAAGCAATACTGGCAATAATATATTGGACAAGCCCAATGCACTGTGTCCAGTCAACACTGGCAAAAATAATTATACTGGACAATCACAGTGCACTATGTCCAAGCAACATTGCCAGAAAAATATAGCCAAGCCAAATGCGCTATGGCCTAACAATACTAGTAATAATTGACTAGAGAAGCCTAATGCCTTATCTCCAAGCTACACTGGCATCAATATACTAGAGAAGCCCAAGCTGTAGGTCCAAGACATACTGGCAATAATATAATAGAGAAGCTCAATATCTATGTCCAAGCAACACTGGCAATAATATACTGGACAAGCCAAATTCCCTACGTCCAGGGAACACTGGCAATGATATACTGGAGAAGCCCAATGTCCTTTGTCCATGTAACACTGGCACTGAAATACTAGAGAAGCCAAATGCTCTATGTCCAAACAACACTCATCTGGCAAAAAATACTTTACAAGCCCATTGCCCTATGTCCAAGCAACACTGGCAATAATATACTGGACATTCCCAATTCTCTATGTCCAAGCAACATTGGAAATTATATACGTTACAAGCCCAATGCTCTATGTCTAAGCAAAACTGGCAATAATATACTCGACAAGCCCAATTCCCTTTGTCCAAGCAACACTGGCAATAATATACTTGACAAACCCAATGCGTTTTGTCCAAGCAACACTGGCAATAATATACTGGACAAGCCCAATGCTCTTTGTCCAAGCAACACTGGCAATAATATACTGGACAAGCCCAATGCCCTTTGTCCAAGCAACACTGGCAATAATATACTGGAGAAGCCAAACGCTCTTTGCCCCAGCAACACTGACAATAATATACTAGACCAGCCAAATACCCTTTGTCCAAGCAACACTGGCAATTATATACGTGACAAGCCCAATGCCCTATGTCTAGGCAACACTGGCAATAATATACTGGACAAGCCCAATGCCCTTTGTCCAAGCAACACTGGCAATAATATACTGGACAAGCCCAATGCCCTTTGTCCAAGCAACACTGGCAATAATATACTGGACAAGCCCAATGCCCTTTGTCCAAGTAACACTGGCAATAATATACTGGAGAAGCCAAATGCTCTATGCCCCAGCAACACTGACAATAATATACTAGACCAGCCAAATACCCTATGTCCAAGCAACACTGGCAATTATATTTTTGAAAAGCCCATTGCTCTTTGCCGAAGCAACCATGCCAATAATATACTTGACAAGCCTAATGCTCTATGACCAAGCAACACTGGCAATATTATACTGGGGAAACCCAAGCAGCACTTAAAACTCCTCAATGTTAAAACACAAATATACATTCAAAGGATTGGCATTCATTCATAGACAACTGTCTGACATAAGTCTAGGTAAACATGAAGCTTTTAATCTAAAAAAGATATATATAAACTTTTTATAAAAGTCGCAAGTAAATACATTCTTGTATAAGCTTGAATATAACGTCCATACGTCAATACATCGATAAACATTAAACCTTTAGCAAGGTTAATATATCTTTGAAAAACAAATCCATAATTGATTTTGCAACCTTAAGCGGGACACTATTTTCGTAGCAGTAACTTCTGTAAAGTGAGATCCGTCATAAAACACATTTTTCTTCTTTATTCATATTCGTGTATTTTTAATTTATTATTATATGGGGATCGAGTACCAAGTGGTGCAGGGGGGGGGGGGGGTAGAGTTTTGAATTTTGTTAACACGTCAGCTTCTTGTACTATAAACAAATACATTGCTGTAAAAGACAACTAAGTACGATATGTGTGCATAATATATATCTTTTCATTAACTGTTATATAATATTTTATGGTTATGATGTGATACATTGTATTAACAATTTCATATATCAGTTAAAATTTTATATTGGAAACATACGTGTTATTATTGTAGAGAAGCATCAGCCGATTGCCCATCAGAAGACGAGCAGCACATGTCTCAAGTCGAACGACCTCTCATTCATAATACAGCAGTAATTCCCGAGGCTCAGGGGTAAGATAAACATACGCTTATACCAATGCAATAAATGAAAACTACCGCGATAATAAATGTATTTAAAATTTAAACCCCTGTTTCATATAGCCGTAGTAAATGTAATTTGAGATAGTTAAGAAAAACGAATGTATCAAAGATAAGTTTATAATTTCACTGTACATGTCTTGAAGGTTTGTTTTGTTTAGTCAAATATAAAATATCCATACATTTTAGACCTGCATACACTTACATCGAACGGGATAATAAGTGATTTAGGGCAACGCTTAACGATGAATAGAGGAGCGTATTTTATTACATGCAATCACTAAACTATAAAACGTGTTATTTATATGATATCTAACTTGTCATTTTTATATTGGTAGTATCATTATCAATGATATCAGTGAGCCATATATTGGAAGATTAAATACCGAAATAACTGAAAGTAAGTGACTAGACAAGATCCCCTCTAAACGGCGCTAATCGTTTGGCATTTGTGTTTTCATTTGAAACTTCATTTTGTTCAAGTTTCCATTGCTTGTGAGTCAGACTGTTATTTAAATATGCACTGGGTGGTAATGTGGTCAGCCAATACTTTAGCAAATGGCTTAAATGTTTATTCAATTTTGACAAATACCTTTCTGAGAACTCTAATATTATAATTTAAATGCAGATTTTTGATATGAAAACAAGTGTAGTGTGTAACAAATTTGTATCATAACATCTGAGAATTATGACTATATATAGACGAAAATAATTTTAGGTTCAAGGTCAATTAAAGAAACGTTTCTAATTTTTTGGTTTTGTTCAAAAAGAAAATGAACCAATATCCTTCTTTGCGAAAGAGGATTGTAAATTTTCGCCAAAGGCATATGCTGTTGCAATCTAAATGTGTTTATACATTAGCTCGTGTACGAACACAAAACTGAACTTTATTGAATACAAGGCGTGTTTTTCCGGATATATGATTATCCTGTCCTTACTCTCACAATATGGAATTTTGGAAGCATGCAACAACGCGCTTATATATCAACAGTGACATAAATTTACTTCACGTATTTAATTACGCACATGATTGTTGATGCAATGTTTAAAGTATATGTTTTTGACGTCATTTGATACAAACAATCTCTTAGAAATAACAGTTTTAAAACATGCATGTTCCATTGCGGTTTTAAACTCCGAAGGGAATCAAGTCCAGTTCCCACGTTTTCATAAATGTAAAGATCTAAAGAATTATTATCAACAGACTATCTTGGGATATGGCATAATGTATGTTGAACTGGGGCCTTTTATGAGATGTTCACGTAGCAATGAAATCAATATTTATTCGTAACAGGCTCGAGCGTCTTACAAATTGGCCTACAAACTGGACCGGTTCATATTCGTTACTTGCTATGGAACGTGTCCTGATTTTTTTTTTATGGTTTGATCAGCATGGGTTACTCAATAAACGTATTAAGAGAATGCATTTTTATAATACTTGGCTATTTGCTATAAAGGTACCCATGTACTAACAATCTATATAGTACACACTTCTTACTGGAGTACATGTTGTGCTGGTATTTATTCATTGCGGCGCTATAAGTATATATATGCATATGAAACGTTGTTACTCGCACTAAAAGTAGCTGATGTACAATCAGTTTATACAAGTATAGCCCCACCGCCATTTATTCTTGGCTACAAGGCCACTTTGTCAAATAATGTTAAGTTATCAGATGTACAAAACATGTCCTTTTGGGGTATTATTGGCCGTATTTGCTAAATGTAGATGGCCGGTGAGCATCGAAGTAACATGTCTGCTTTAGGTTTTGTTTTATAACCAATCAGATTAAGGAACGTAAGAGGATTTTTGCGCAACGAACATAGGCATTGGTCAAACGAGCGATTACTTTTTAGGTACAAAATCCGATACATATACAATACTTGTCCATATCTAGAACATCAACACCATGAATCAACGAAGTCATTGTATTAAGTTTGATCATCAAGATAATGCATTTAAACTATGAAACTATTTAAGTATTTAATCATTACACCCATCACAATCTTCAACATCTAAAATTCATAATATACAACTTTTAAAGAACTGCATATTGAAACTTTTAATCATAAAATGACTGACAATTGCCCAACATGAATGAAATAAATGCATTGTCCCGCTTAACTCTCATACTCATAAGTGTGTACACGATGAAGTCGTTAACTTGATGCTGTACAACATAACTGTACGAAGACCTGAATGTAGTCGGATATATCTTGCTCAGTTCAAGCATTCCATTTTGAATTCTCAGATAAGAAAATGTGATTGGTGAAATGTCTTTGTGTTCGGCACTATAAGGGTGTTTAACCGTACAAATCAGTTCAGCACTTATGATACCATCTGGAACCAACTAGGAAAGGGAGGTTCTTTGACATACATTTGCCACACGAGTTTACATTGAATTTGTGATTTAATTTCATAAGAATAAAATGCCTTTGTTCAGCTTTATGTCTATATTTGATAAACTCGTTTGGCTGAATACAACGGGTTTATACAAATGTCTCGGCTCTTCTCCACATATATTTTTGCTGTTGCGACACAGATGCAATATAAGATGAACTCTGGATTAGTTGCTGTCTCTCTTCAAACCACCATTGGTTTCAAGTATGTTCGCTCTGTTGCTACATATTCGCCGCTGAGACAGTCATGAGTTCACTGACTCTTAAAAATGTTTGTTCATTGGGCTCTGCTAAGTAGTTGTGATCTGCATTCAAAGCATTAACATTGGCATGTTCAAGTGAGAGTTTTAGAAATAACTTTCAAATTGGCAATTGGAACATACTTAACATTATCGTCTTTTAACGAATGCTCGATAAGCTAAGGGGGTTAACTGACCCTCAATCCAAATTTAAATGCACTGTACATGCATTTCTTTAATGTGTGTGAAGACAATGTTTTTTTTCATCTATTTGAATATCATAGTTTCAATTTCCGAACTATTTTTTAAACCAGAAAGCCGACTTAATTTTCCATTATACAAAAATTATTTTATTATTTTATTTTTAACGTTTGTAGGCAACAGAACGAGATCAATAGGGACAATACAACGATTTTAAAGACGATAGAAAAACAAGAGAAAGCTCGGTAACGTGTACAAATTGATATGATTTTAATCGTTTTTGACAAGTAATTCCGAAAGCTTCAATACAGCGTTGTAAGGGAAAACATATCACATTTAAACGAATAATTGTATTGGTTTTTAAATAATTAAAAATGTTAACAACCCAAATATACTCATAACTGTTTCTATTTCAGGGAGGAAGAAACAAAGCTGCAACATAACATTGAACAGATAATGAAAGAATGTTCCGGTTTGAGGTTGGCTTCTGTAACATATATTAAATAAAGCATGTCAAGCTACATTTAAATAAGAATGCCTTATTACGTACTGTTAAACTGGTAGCGCGCATTTGTTATGTAATAATTATTATATATCTAAAGAAGGTAAATAATTAAAAATGTTAGCAACCCTAATATCCTCAAACTGTTTCTATTTCAGGGAGGAAGAAAAAATGCTGCAAGATAACATTGAGCAACTGATGAAAGAATGTTCCGGTTTGAGGTTGGTCTCTGTAATATTTGTTAAATAAAGCATTTGAAGCTAAATTTAAATAATAATGCCTTATTGTGATTACTGGCCATGCACTTACTACGTTATGTTAACATCAAAGCTTGCATTTGCTATTTAATAATTTATATATCTAAAGGAGGTAAATAATTAAACATGTAAACAACCCTAAAATACTTATAAATGTTACTATTTCAGGGAGGAAGAAAAAATGCTGCAAACTAACATTGAGCAGATGATGAAAGAATGTTCCGGTTTGAGGTTGGCCTCTGTAACATATATTAAATAAAGCATGTTAAGCTACATTTAAATATTCACACCTCGACTTCCATTCCTTAAATGAACTGCCTTTCGTCAATTGCTTTTATTAATCGATGAACGCAATATCTTCGGATATATTCGGATCGCAATTCATCGTATTACAATATACATTAAAACTATTGATCTTGTTATTGTTGGTTTTGTGTCAGCAGATCCCGTAAATAAATCAACAGTTTAGAAAGCGTTAATTTGTTATATTTTAAATGTATTTCAATTATACGTTTAAAAATGATTTAAAGTGGTTGATCCTTTCCCGCGTAATTGTGACGTCATTTGAAAAAAAGGTTTCTGTTTACAGTCGTGCCATTTTATTTACGGAATGGGTAAGAACGGATTACTGAAAGGTTTTCATAACTGAAATGAATTATTTTTTAACAATTTTTGAATGTAATAAGGAACTATTGATGAAAATATAAGTAATGAATTGCGGAGTTGATGTCATTATCGGGGATATCAACGCAATTGGGCTGGTCAAAGTACACGTGGAGTCCTTTGGACTCCGCACACTTTGACCAGCCCAATTGCGTTCATACCCCAAAACTGACATCCACCCCGCAATTCATTCTTTAAATAATAATGCCTTATTATGTGGTCATGCACTCTACGTTCTGTTTGTACATACAGGAAGCTCGCACTTGCTATATTTACTCATTACTGTGTTTATTTCAGGGAGAAAGAAAAATTGCTGCAAAATAACATTCGACAGCTGAAGGAAGAATGTACCGATTGGAGGTTGGCCTTTGCAAACATAAAATAAATGAACATATGTTAAGTTACGTTAAAATTATTTTGTTAGGGTATTGTTAAAGTATGGGTTGATTTTCGAGGAATTCATGTTCAGCATGTTGTTAATTCAAAGAGGAAAACTAACCATCTACTCAAATAAGAGGACTGATTGGTATTTACATAGAATGCAAGGTGGAGCAGAGTTTAGCTTTGAAGCAGAAACAAAGTGCATTAGACGAAAAAGGAAAGGCGCTTTCACCACTGCAGTATACAACCAAGTACAATTAACATCAGCATTAACAGTATTAGCAGATACTAGGACAATATTTCGTTTTTTCCTTAAAGCATTGACGCTGTTCAGTAAAAGAAACAAAACTCATATATCATCTTTCTTATAGACGGTAATATTGATATATTTTTTTCAAAATAATATTTTCTTATTTAAAATTTCACGATATAAACATTCCTTAAAGATTTGTTGAGCAAACCACAATCAACTTTAATAATATCAAATTATATAGGGTCAGTGATTTTCTTTTCTTGGTCTGTTAATATGCTTGTTGTGAAAGTATTTCATCACCAAATATAGCAATATTGATACATTGATATCTTATGTAAACAAATATGTGAATTAGTTATAATGTTATAATCTTAAATTTGAATTACACTTTTCTCATGCTAAAATAAAACATCCAAATTGAATGTTATAAAAGTAATTCCGTTAAGCTTCAAGACATCGTTAGGGAATAAAACAAACATTTGAACTTACACTTGTATGTGTTTTATTCTCTGAAAGTGCTGTGCAAGAACCAAGGCTAATTAAAATATGTAAGTGTTGTAATATGATTATTGGCCCTATCCTTACTAAGTATTGTTATATTGGTAGCTCGCGTTTGCTATTTAATCATTTATTTATCTCAAAAAATAACATGTAACCAACCTGAATAAACTCAAAACTGTGTCTTTTTCAGAGAGAAAGAAAACGAAATTAAACAGCTGAAGAAAGAATGTAACGGTTTGAGGTTGGCCTTTGTAGCATAGATTTAATAAAAACATGTTATAAAGCTACATTAAAATAATGTCTCTCAAAACGTACGTTCAACAAGTTATTTATATTATCCTGTTTTTACACAAATCAAAACACAAAAAACAACAAAGTGGTTAAGGTTAGTGTAGCACAATGTAGTACAGGTTGTAGTTCGCAGAATACATGTACAACATGTGTTTTATTCAAAGCGAACAAAAAAAAACACATCTACTTTAATTGTAATATTAATTGTTATTTACAGAAAATGCAATCAAGAGCGGACATTTGCTTTGAGCCGGAAACAAAGTGATTTAGACAAAAACAGAACGGAGCTTCAGTCACTGCAGAAAACAATCGAGTACGATTTACGTCAACATTACAAACAGTAATATCAGAGACTAGACTTAGGACACCATTTATTATTTCTTTAAAGCACAGACGCTGTTAAATTTAAAAACAATACTCAAGAAACCATCACTTGATATTGTATCATGTTATATTATTTGTTTGCATTGATGCAATTTATAAATAATAATGATACAAGTTACCTTTATATAAAAGTTTTTGTTATTTTTTCCAATTAAAGAGGCAGCCTGTGTATCCGTGTTATTATTGTTCAATTGCATGCCATCTATATATTGTTTTTTTCCATTATTTTAGATTTAACAATAAATGCTTAAGAGAGTATAATGTCGCAATAAGGTAGGTCAATTAAACATTATTCAATACGCAACACATGATTAAATAGTCTTAATGATTAGGTTTTGCTTTCTGTAAAGTGTCTATAAAATATTTATGACTACCCGGTAGCGATTGGTAATAATCATACTAATTTGTGTAGTTTAAAAAAATATATATAATATAATTATTACACATTTGGAATGCTTTCATACTTTTTAACCGTTTCTATTGCAGAACAAATGAGGAAGATGTGTTTGATCTGAAACATAAAAACTCGTAAGTATCGATATTTTGTTCAATGCTAATTAATGTAGCTTTTGAACAAAATTTAATATAATTTTTATACTGTTTAAAATGAAATGCTTTAATTATTTTAACCGTTTCTATTGCAGAACACTAGAGGAAAATATGTCAGATTTGAACCATGAAAACTTGTAAGTATCGATATGGTTTTTAAACATGTTTATTCGGCGCTCTATTAGTTCGTCTGTCTGTCCACATATCAGACCTGAAACTTATATTGATTTCGTTATAAGTATGTTTATACGTCTATAGCATGGAACAAAATTCGACTATCTAATCTAGCGGCTGGGATCTGGATATTCATAAGCCATTTGTACGTTTTCTGTGTCGAAATATTCTTTTTTTAAACAAGACATGTATGTAAAAACTCATGCAAACAAGAGATGTTTGTCAATATTTATATGACAAACTACAGAAAAAAGCCCAGTATCCAAGTTATCCAAAACTCCACGAAAAAAACAGTGTATATATAATATATACAACAATCAGGCGTGCTTATCAAGGATTGATAGGTACCGCCTTGGAACGGTCAGTAAAATGTTAATTTGTTGGGGGGTTAAACCAATTTGCATGCACAGCCTCACTCATATCCCAACAATCCTGAATAAATAAAAGCGCATGCAAACAAATGAGGTGTGTCAATTAGTATTTATATGAAAAACTACAGAAACAAACTCATTAGACAAAAAATACAAACCCCGTTTAATGGCACAGGGTAAACGCCAATTACGAAGAACACGAAACAATCACAAACAAGACACATGGAACAACAACACAAAACTCCCAAAACAACACAGTAAATACTATATACAAATTAGGTGTGTTTATTAAACACTACCAAATATCGTAAACTTACCAAATTATTTCTCCTCCGCTGCCTCAACTGCAATTAGCTCCCCTAGATATAATAATGTTTGAAGCTTTGGCGTATATACAAGTAATGCTCCAATACGTAAAGTAAATTGTACTTACTGTTCGTTGTACGGCAATCCGGGTTTCGGCAATAGTCCATGCTAAGGCTATTGGGGCAGTTTATATAATTTACTTTTTTAAATGTACTCTATTCAAGTGTAACTCGAACAATAGTGTCTCTAGTCTTTATTTACATGCATTGGCGGTATATTTCGGACATAAACGATTATATGTTGATTAACGTCCCCTTGTAGAGGTTTCTACCACTCAGCAGTATAATTTGAAAGTATTGCCCTGAAACCTTTGCATTCAGACGTTTTCTGAAAGTCTCACAAACTTTGATCAATGGTTGTATATGAATACGTGTGTACCAAAATGTGTGGGACATTGTTAAAACAACGCAAACTATTGCAATATGAGACATAAACATTATCAGTCCCGTCCATGCATCGCAGTAAGATTTGTTGTTATTCGAATGTTGACATGGCATAAACGTCCGAAACAATTCGTATACCGAAAATGATTTAACAGCGCTTAAACATGTTAACATTATCGGTAAAGGTAGGCACGCAACTGAAACATTCGACCCTAACCGTTTACTGTAGCAAATGTATCAGACGCATACATGTGAACAGACGAACTTTGTAGATATGTTTTTCTTTAAAGAAATCGTCGAGACAATAAAAGTTTCTAACATTTGACTTTACAAAAATTTGCTTTTAACTTTGCACTGTTGCAAATCCATTTTTTACTATTTTCAGACAGATGCATGAAGAAGTCGATCAGCAACTTAAAAGACATCATAAGTAAAACCATTATTGTTTCGTTTTTAGTGCAATGCCATAAGATACATTATTAGATGTTATGCAGAAAAAAAATACGAGAGAATATAGGTTTGGCCTTGATAAAATGTTCAATTGAAATAAAAAAAATACCCCTTTTGCTCAGAACTTATAGTGTATACTTGTATAGTAAAACCAAATAATATCCTTGTCAAAAGGTATAGTTGAACTTGTTTGATATAATGACAAATTTCAGATTAGTATCTATTTGGATGTGATTTTGCTTCAAACACACTCATACTGGTGAATTAGAAGTACAACCTCCGCTTACAGTCCGTCTTTAGTGGTCTCCCCCTCACAGTCAGGGGTAATTTGTCCTCTCCTCACTGGATCCTGCAATGAACCCTTTTTTGCCTAAATGTGTTCAACCAAGTGATCTAACACTGCTAACAAAATATGGAATCGCAGTTTTCAATTATAACGTTAGAAAATTGATAATGTTTTTTTGTGTATTAAAATGATTTTATTCCACAGTTTCCCAAACAATTGAGATACGTTCTATGGCGGCATCTTACATGACTGAATTAAAGGCATTGGTGACAAACTATGCTAATTCAGATACCTTATTTTTTTATTACTAAGTTGCCCTTCTGTACAGCTTTAATATATAGTCAATGCGTTTGTTCCAGGCAGGAGGAAACCATTCAAAAATTGAACGAAGAGAAGTCAAGGTAAATAGTTTTATAAAGTCCTGGTTCTTTCAATACATAAAAGGGAACTATAAAGCCAAACCCAGTACGCTATAACAGTTGATCAAGGTCAAGATTAATGCAACATGACTAAAGGCCAAACACACATTAAGCAAGGGACACATTGCTGCAGACAACAGTCAATTTTAACAGCTATCAAATTACAATTACTTTGGTTAGGAAACACTTACTGAGACTTGTTATTACTGTTCAGTTCCATCAAATTTCAGTTGATTTATTGGTGTCGACTTAGTTTGTTTGGAATTAAAATGCAATTTCAAGTAAAATGTATAATTATTATAGTATAACAAATTTACAGTATATAATTATTTTCAAATTAACCTTTGTCCATTTTTTTGCAATAAGAAACATACATACGCGCGCGCACGCATTCACGTACACGAGAGCACACGCAGATACAAACGCTTACGTACATGCACAAGTACACACAAGCATTCTCAAACAAATTTTAGATTAAACAGTGTTGAAACACTGCAGGGCTAGTTTCCTTTGTTCCATAAATAAAATAAAATCATATTTTCGTTCGACAGCATTATTAAATTAGTTTGATATAATCTTTTAACTCGAAACAGAATATATTTGATCAAAAGAATGAGTTTGCTTAGAATAACACTATCACAAATACATGTGAAGTATGAAGTACAACCTACCCTCACAAGTCCTTAGAAGTATTACTAATAATATTACTTCTACTATTACTACTACCTCTACTACTACTAACACTACTACTACTACTACTACTACTACTACTACTACTACTACTACTACTACTACTACTACTACTACTACTACTACTACTACTACTACTACTACTACTACTACTACTACTACTACTACTACTACTACTACTACTACTACTACTACTACTACTACTACTACTACTACTACTACTACTACTACTACTACTACTACTATTTCTTCTACTACTACTACTACTACCACTACTACTACTACTACTACTACTACTACTACTACTACTACTACTACTACCACTAATACTACCACTAATACTACTACTACTACTACTACTACTACTACTACTTCTACTACTACTACTACTACTACTACTACTACTACTACTACTACTACTACTACTACTACTACTACTACTACTACTACTACTACTACTACTACTACTACTACTACTATTACTACTACTACTACTACTACCACTACTACTACTACTACTACTACTACTACTACTACTACCACCACCACCACCACCACCACCACCACCACCACCACCACCACCACCACCACCACTACTACTACTACTACTACTACTACTACTACTACTACTACTACTACTACTACTACTACTACTACTACTACCACTACTACTACTACTACTACTACTACTACTACTACTACTACTACTACTACTAATCTACTACTACTACTTCTACTACTACTTCTACTACTACTACTACTACTACTACTACTACTACTACTACTACTACTACTACTACTACTACTACTACTACTACTACTACTACTACTACTACTACTTGGCTTTTTTATTCATCATTTGTTACCAAAATTATTGAAGGAAACGCCTTATACTTAGAGTAGTGTTCTTATAGTAGCTCTAGAAGGATTATGCCTGTCATATTAGGAATGGAGAAGAAATAAGACGGTTGAATATTAAAAACACGAGATAATTGATAATCACGTTGTACATGTTAAGTGCTCATAGAAAACACAGTCAACTAAAAGCACTCGACAATTGTTCTTGTATTCTAGTATCATGTTAGAATTAATCACCATCAACAAAAAACCTCATCAACATTCAATTTGCTGTTAACATGCTAGGAATTCCGATTATAATGGCATTACACTATTTGAATGATAATTATCAATACTATTAATTACTTATAAAATAGTGAAAAACTGCCTTATGTTTATAACGGTTTTAAAACGTTATTCTTCATCAGTTTTAAATCATTTCGTATTAGCTATTGGTGCCAAAGTTTGTACTTTTTAATGTATATTGGTCTCAGGCGAAATTTAGTACAGACGGATTATTGAACTAGTTTAAAAAGATATCCTAACAAATTTGCAGCATATAATTATTTTCAAATCAACTTTCTCAGGAAAATTTTGCAACGAAGCACACATACGCGCGCGCTCGCATACATGCACACGAAAACTCCCGCAGGTAAAACGTTCACGCCCATGCACAAGTACACACAAGTACACACGCTGACAACTGTCATCAAATATCAGTTAGCTGTTTGTGGTCCTTCCCTTCTTGTTGGGCATAAGTGGTCACCAAATATCAGTTAGCTGTTAATGGTCCTTTCCTACCTGTTGGGCGTTTGTGGTCCTTCGCTTCCTATTTGGGGTTAGTGGTCATCAAATATCAGTTTGGCGTTAGTGTTTCTTTCCTTCCTGTTGGGCGTTAGTGATGCTTACCTTCCTGCTGGGCGTTAGTGGTCATCAAATATCAGTTAGCTGTTAGTGGTCCTTCGCTACCTGTTGGGCATCAGTGGTACTTACCTTCCCGCTGGGCGTAAGTACTCATCAAATACCAGTAAGCTGTTACTGATTTTTCGCTTATTTAGCATTAGTGGTCATCAAATATCAGTTACCTGTTAGTGGTCCTATCCTTCCTGTTGGGCAATAGTGGTCATCAATTATCAGTTAGCTTCCTGTTGGGCGTTGGTGGTCCTTCCCTTTGTATTGGGCGTAGTGGTCCTACTCTTCTTGCTTGGCTTTAGTGGTCATCAAAATTCAGTAATATTTTAGATATCCTTCTTTTCCTGCTTGGTGTTAGTGGTCATCAAATATATGTTTGGTACTAGTGGTCCTTTCTACCTGTTTGGCGTTAGTGGTTATCAAATACATGTTTGGTACTAGTGGTCCTTTCTACCTGTTTGGCGTTAGTGGTTATCAAATATATGTTTGGTACTATTGGTCCTTCCCTACCTGTTGGGCGTTAGTGGTCAGCAAATCCAACTTAGCTGTGGTCCTTTCCTTCCTGATGGGCGTAAGTCGTCATCAAATACCAGTTAGATTTTAGTGGTACTTTCCTTCTTGCTGGGCGTTAGTGGTCAAACCTGTCCTGCTGGGCGTTAGTGGTCATCAAATACCAACTAGTTGTAAGTGGTCCTTCGTTTCCTGTTTGGCGTTAGTGGTCATTAATATCAGTTAGCTGTTAGTAGACGTTCGATACCTGTTTTGCGTTAGTGGTCCTTCCCTTCCTGCATGATGCTAGTTGTCATCAAATATCAGTTAGCTGTTGGTGGTCTTTCGCTACATGTTGGATGTAAGTGGTCATCAAATATCAGTTAGCTGTAAGTGATACTTCCCTTCCTGCTGGGCGTTAGTGGTCATCAAATAACAGTTGGTCGTAAGTGGTCTTTCCTTCTTGCTGGACGTTAGTGGTCATCAAATATCAGTTAGCTGTTAGTTGTCTTTCCCTTCTTGTTGGGCGTTAGTGGTCCTTCCCTTCCTGCTGAGCGTTAGTGGTCATCAATTAACAGTTGATCGTAAGTGGTCCTTCTCATCCGGTTGGGCGTGATTGGTCATCAAATAACAGTTGGTCGTCAATGGTCCTTCTCTTCTTGTTGGGCGTGATTGGTCATCAAATATCAGTTAGCTGTTAGTGTTTCCCCCTTCCTAATGGGCGTTAGTGGTCATCAAATATCAGTTTGGCACTACTGGTTATTCCCTACCTGTTGGACGTTAGTGGTCATCAATTATCAGTTTTGCTCTAGTGGTCATTCGCCTCCTGTTGGGCATTAGTGGTCCTTCCCTTCATGTTGTGCGTGAGTGGTCCTTCCCTTCATGTTGGGCGTTAGTGGTCATCAAATACCAGTTTGCTGTTAGTGGTCCATCCCTACCTGTTGTGCGTAGGTGTTCATCCATTCATAGTTTGTCACTAGTGGTCATTCCAAACATGTTGGACGTTAGTGGACATCCATTCAAATTGTGGCACTAGTGGTCCTTCCCGACATGTTGGGCGTAAGTGGTCATCAAATAACAGTTGGGCGTTAGTGGTCACCAAATACAAGTTAGGCGTAAGTGATCGTTCCCTACCAGTTGGGCGTTAGTGGTCATCCATTTCTAATTGGACGTTAGTGGTATTTTCTTTCTGCTGCGCGTAATAAGTTATCCACTAACAGTTGGGAGTTAGTGGCCCTTCCCTTCCTGTTTGGCGTTAGAGGTCATTTCAAAGTTGTATCTATTTAGATCAGAACTATTTTGCTTCAAACTACACTCATTCTGGTAAATTAGACGTACAACATCAGCTTACAGTCCGTCGTTAGTGGTCTCCGCTAAAAGTTTGGCGTAATTTGTCCCATCCGCATCTGGAATTAACCCTTATTGCGTAGATGTGTTGAACCAAATGATCTAAGACTGCTCACAAAATATGGGATCGCAGTTTTCCATGTTGATGTTAGATCATTGATAATGTATTGTGTATTAAAAAATCGCAGTTTTCCAACAATTGAGTTTCGCTCTATTGCGGTTATCCTACTTGACCGAATTGAAGGCATTGATGTCAAAAACAGCTAATTCTGATACATTTAACTTTTTAGAATTGACTAAATTGTCCTTATGTGAGTGTACTGCTTCAATGTATATGCAATGCGTTTGTTCCAGGAAGGACGAAACCATTCAAAAGTTGATTAAAGAGAAGTCAAGGTAAATTGTTTTATTAAGTCCTTATTAATTCATAAAAGGGAACTTCGGAGGCACACCAAGTACGCTATAACAGTTGATCAAGGTCAATATTAATGCCACATGACTAAAGGCCAAACAAACATTAAGCAAGAGACTCATTGCTGCAGACAGCAGTCAATATTAACAGGTATCAAATTACCTAAACTTTGGTTGGGAAACACTTACTCAACCTTCGGTTGTCCGGTTAGCGCAGTGGTTAGCGCACTCGCTTCTCATCTAGGCGACCCGGGTAAGATTCCACCTCGGGCGCATGTGAATTTGGTTCGTGGTCACCAAGCCGGACAAGTGTTGTTTGTTTTTTTCCGGGTTCTCCGGTTTTCCCACAACACAATACCACAATCTCGGGTAAAATCGGGCCAACGAGTGTGATTAATATAATGTTGTAAAAATTGTTTCAAAATCAATTTACATTAAATATGTTTAAACTAACGTTGTTGTAACTGTTCAGATTCCTCATATTTAAATTGTGTTATGGTGTCGCCTCATTTCATTTGGATATCAGTC
The DNA here is from genome assembly GCF_026914265.1 of Mya arenaria. NCBI lineage: Eukaryota > Metazoa > Mollusca > Bivalvia > Myida > Myidae > Mya > Mya arenaria. The sequence goes on from NC_069137.1 coordinate 12,766,722, forward strand.
AGTGTTTCAATTTTAGTGCATTAGAATAAGATATTTTATTAGATGTTATGCAGAAAAAAACTACGAGCAAATATATGTTTGGCCATGATTCAACGCGGAATGGAAATTATTTATTTACTCCTTTTGTTTAAAACCTAAAGCTTATACTGGAATAGTAAAATAAAATCATCTTCTTTTTAAAAAGTATTGTTGAACTATTTGGATTATAATAAGTTTGTTCCAGGAAGGACGAAACCATTCAAAGGTTGAATGAAAAGAACTTCAGGTAATTTGTTATATTATATACCCATCATAAATCACGCGATACATATCGCAAACTACGGTAGTCCGTATTCCACTCCAGTGCAACACGGCCGTATACCACTCTTGTGACGTCACGCCATAACAAGTTTCGTTGCGCGATGGTAAAATGACATAATAAAACAAAGTAGTGCGTTAAAATCGTCGTTAACATGACATTTATTATGAAAACATGTGGCTTTTAAGTGATCTAACCAGCAATGTATATAATAAAAGGGTTACTCGCGCCTCGTGAAATCCGAATCTGCAAAAATCCAGTGGTCGAATACAACCTTCCGGATCATAAAGCAGTACTGATATCCCTATTTTATCAAGTCCTGATTATTTAAAAAAAATAGTGGTCCTTCGCATCCCGTTGGGCGTAAGTGGTCATCGAATACCAGTAAGCTGTCAATGGTCCTTCCCTAACTGTTGGGCGTTAGTGGTCATCAACTTCCAGTTAGGTGTAAGTGGTCCTTCCCTTCCTGATGGGCATAAGTGGTCATCAAATACCAGTTTGGCACAAGTGGTCTTTCCCTACCTGTTGGGTGTTAGTGTTCCCCAAATATAAGTTTGTAACTAATGGTCCTTCCCTACCAGTTGGGCGTTTGTGGTCATCAAATATCAGTTTTGCTTAACTGGTCCTTCCCTACCTGTTGAGCGTTAGTGTTCCTTCGCTTTCTGTTGAGCGTTTGTGGTCATCAATTAATAAATAGGCTTTAGTGGTCCTTCCATTCCTGCTGGGCTTAAGTGGTCATAAAATATCAGTTAGCTGTTAGTGGTCCTTCGCATCCTGATGGGCGTTAGTGGTCATCAACTATTAGTTTTGGCACCAGTGGTCCTTCCCTACCTGTTGGGCCTTAGTGGTCAGCAAATACCAGTTTAGCACTAGTGGTCCTTCCTACCTGTTGGGCGTGAATGGTCATTAAATATCAGTATGGCACTAGTGCTCCATTCCTATTTGTTTGGCGATAGTGGTCACCAAATAACAATTGGGCCTTAGTGTACCTTCCCTACCTGTTGGGCGTAAGTGGTCATTACATAACAATTTGGCGTTAGTGGTTCTTCCCTATCTGTTTGGTGTTAGTGGTCATTCCCTTCCTGTTTGTAGTTATTTGTCATCAAATAACAGTTGGGCGTTAGTGGTTCTTCCCTATCTGTTTGGTGTTAGTGGTCATTCCCTTCCTGTTGGGAGTTAGTGGTCATCAAATGAATGTTGGTCGTAAGTGGTCCTTCCCTACCTGTTGGGCCCTAGTGGTCATCAAATATCAGTTAGCTATTGGTGGTTCTTCGCATCCAGTTAGGCGTAAGTGGTCACCAAATACCAGTTTGGGGAAAGTGGACCTTCCCTACCTGTTTGGCGGTGGTGGTCATCCATTCATAGCTGTGCGTTATTTATACTTTCTTTCCTGCTGCGCGTAAGAGGTAATCCACTTGGGAGTTAGTGGCCCTTACCTTCCTGTTTGGCGAAAGTGGTCATCCACTCACAGATTGGCGTTAGTGCTGATTCACTAACCTTTTGGCGTTAGTGGTCCTTAAAATCATGTTAGGCGTTAGTGGTCATACACTTACAAACGTAAGTGGTCATCGGCATAATGTTAAGCATAATTGGTCCTCACCTTACTGTTTTGCATTAAGAGTAATCCTGCCACAGATGGTCATTATTTTGTCCTCCCCTGCCTGTTTGGCGTTAGTGGTTAATCTTCAACTGTTGGGCTTTTATGGTCGTCTACCAACAACTTGGCGTCAGTGGTATTTCCCTTACTCTTGGAGGTTAGCGGTTATCCAGTAACATTTAGGCCCTTGTACTAATACTACTAAATGGAACTAAAGAGCCAAGACTAACACGCTTTAACATTTGATCAAGGCAAAGTTTAATGGAACATGGATAAAGACCAAAATTGCTACAGTAATCAGTCATTTTTAACTACTATCAAATTACCATAACGTTCGTTAGGAAGCACTTACTCAAACTTGTTATAATTATTGAGATTCATCAATTCATGGTTCAGCGTAAGCGGTCCTCCTCTGACTTTTGGGGTGTAGTTGTTTTGTTTTTACAGTATGGGGTAAGTGGTGGTCCCTTTAGGTGGTTTTGGCCCTTCAGTTATGCGTTAGTGGTACTCTGACAGTTGAGATAAGAAGTTTTTGCCTTTACAGTCGGGCTTTAATAGTCCTACCCTGACAGTTTTGATTTAGTTGTTTTGCCCATACAGTTGTCGTAAGTGATCCTCCCCAGACAGTTGGCATTAATGGTTGTGCACTTACGGTTGTCGTAAGTGATCCTCCCCAGACAGTTGGCATTAATGGTTGTGCACATAAAGTTGTCGTAAGTGATCCTCCCCAGTCAGTTGGCATTAGTGGTTGTGCACTTACGGTTGTCGTAAGTGATCCTCCCCAGACAGTTGGCATTATTGGTTGTGCACATAAAGTTGTCGTAAGTGATCCTCCCCAGACAGTTGGCATACATGGTTGTGCACTTAAAGATGTCGTAAGTGATTCTCCCCAGACAGTTGGCATAAATGGTTGTGCACTTAAGGTTGTCGTTATTGGTTCTCCCCAGACAGTTGGCATTAATGGTTGTGCACTTACGGTTGTCGTTATTGGTCCTCCCCACACAGTTGGCATAAATGATTTTGCACTTACAGTTGTCGCTATTGATCCTCCCCAGACAGTTGGCATAAATGGTTGTGCACTTACAGTTGGTCGTTATTGATCCTCCCAAGACGGTTGGCATAAATGGTTGTGCACTTACAAGTGTCGTAAATGGTCCTCCACAGACAGTTGGAATAAATGGTTGTGCACTTACAGTTGGACGTTATTGGTCCTACCCTGCCTGTTGGGATTCAGAGGTTTTGCACTTGCAGTTGGACGTTAGTGATCCTCCCTTGACAGTTTGGCGTTATTGGTTCTCACCTTGCTGTTTATATTAAGTAGTTTAGCATTGACATTTTGGCGTAAGTGTTCCTTCCCTGGTAGTTGGGATTTAGCGGTTTTGCACTTCAGTTGGGCGTTAAAGGTCCTTCCCTGGTAGTTGGGATTTAGCGGTTTTGCACTCGCAGTTGGACGTTGTGATTCTCCCCCTGACAGTTTGGGTTAATTTATTTTGCCCTAACAATTAATTTTACAGAGTAAATTTCGAACATTTATTTATACTGAATTTTATCTATATTCAGGTTATGCTTGGTATGTTTGCTGATTTGCATTGCGATAGCAGTTTTCCTTGGGTTCAATACAACTCAACTATCAACAGAATGTCCAGATAGAAAATGGTAATGCTGGAATGGCAACCCTTACTTGTACAAATACTACTACTACTACTACTACTACTACTACAACTACTACTACTACTACTACTACTACTACTACTACTACTACTACTACTACTACTACTACTACTACTACTACTACTACTACTACTACTACTACTACTACTACTACTACTATTACTACTACTACTACTACTACTACTACTACTACTACTACTACTACTACTACTACTACTACTACTACTACTACTACTACTACTACAACTACTACTACTACTACTACTACTTCTTCTACTACTACTACTTCTACTACTACTACTACTACTACTACTACTACTACTACTACTACTACTACTACTACTACTACTACTACTTCTACTACTACTACTAATACTACTACTACTACTACTACTACTACTACTACTACTACTACTACTACTACTACTACTACTACTACTACTACTACTACTACTACTACTACTACTACTACTATTACTACTACTACTACTACTACTACTACTACTACTACTACTACTACTACTACTACTACTACTACTACTACTACTTCTACTACTACTACTACTACTACTTCTACTACTACTACTACTACTACTACTACTACTACTACTACTACTTCTACTACTACTACTACTACTACTACTACTACTACTACTACTACTACTACTACTACTACTACTACTACTACTACTACTACTACTACTACTACTACTACTACAACAACTACTACTACTACTACTACTACTACTACTACTACTACTACTACTACTACTACTACTACTACTACTACTACTACTACTTCTACTACTACTACTACTACTACTTCTACTTCTACTACTACTACTACTACTACTACTACTACTACTACTACTACTACTACTACTACTACTACTACTACTACTACTACTACTACTACTACTACTACTACTACTACTACAACTACTACTACAACTACTACTACTTCTACTACTACTACTACTACTACTACTACTACTACTACTACTACTACTACTACTACTACTACTACTACTACTACTACTACTACTACTACTACTACTACTACTACTACTACTACTACTACTACTAATGAGATAAATCCGAATATTATATCATGAATAAAAATTGAATTATATTATTCCATAATATGTAATACCTAACGAAATAATGAAACATTGTTATTTGTTTCAGTAACATTTCAATACAGGGGAACACGTTTATATCCGGGTATGTAGCTTTGTACGTTCTCTGACTTATATTCATAATAATTTTATAATAATTATTGATAAAAAAGTTTTCTTTTTGTTTTATCAAAATGTGGCCAATATAAGTACTTTATATAGTTTTATTAGTTTTATTCTCAAACAAAAATTAATACAGTCGGATAATTGAAATTATTAAGATAGATTGCAATATCATTTCTGGTGTTTTATATACACTTTTAAGATTGGTGCGTTATGTTAAATAACAATGTTTTAACTACATTGTAAAAATATATATAATTTAAAAACTGATCGAAAATCATATATAACATATTTGGCTACTTAGGTAAATAGAATACGCATTTACATTTCACAGGCCTGATAAATTCTGCAAAAATTAGAAATTAGTTAGGTAGAAATTCCAGAAATATTGTTTGTACTACTACTTCTCTTGAAGATGATTTCTATTAAAATAAACCATCTTAGCAGCTCTTGTTCGGTCAGTAAACACGTCAACGTAGGATACGTGTGTATACATCGAACTCGACGTGATACAGATCACCAGAAAAGCGTCCTATCATAATATACCATATATAGCCGTCGGTTATCATCCGTATCATATACTTTACCTCTTGGACAACTAACAATTGCTAAAGACACATGATGTTGGCAGTTCAATGTCAGTGTTTAAGCTTGATTTTATCCGAGACTTCGGATTGTTATCATGTTTTTATAGGTATGAAAGCTATAATAAAAGGATGACGCTTGCATTACTCAGCATGCTGAAAAGATCTGAGATGAAATTGCCTGTATTTCCTATTATTTTACACTAACGTACACAGAAATTACAGATGTGTTGTGTAGAGATTATACAGTATATACTTATTTATGCTGTTTATATGTTGTTTATATACAGTTTATGCTGCGTATAAACGATATAACATCTTTAAAAGGAATATTTTACCTAACCTTTTGTGTTTCAGTCAATAAAAACATATGCTAAGTCTAGAAATAGCGAAATGGATTCTATCTGAATGGGTACGGACCAGCAGATACCGAGATAAAGACAGTGGAATAATCTATCACAAAGAACAAGAAAACCAAACTGTTAGTCACCCCACATAGACCCCACAGGCATATGAAGTAGAGAAATACACGTAAATCACCACACACGGACGACACACGCATCAAAATTATCGATGAAATAACCATATGGAATGCTGAGTAAAATACAAGTTTGCTGTGGATTTCAAGTGTTGACATTGTTGTTTGGATTGTAAAATACCGTGTATCTTTTTTTGAACAAATCTCGTTTTATATACCTGAACATGTATGAAGGATTGTATTTGTATGAATGTAAGAATTCCATTGTGTCAAACCACTGGCTGTAACGTGACTTTATAAAAACCTAGTGATCCCAAATAATTGTGGAAGTACTTAAAAGGGTCTAAGTAGGTGTTTATCAACATGTAAACACAAATGACCAACAGATCATTAAAGATAGAGTTATGGCAGATGATATTTTGGTTATGTTTTTTAAAACTCAAATCTGAAATAAAATTACCAATTGTGCAGTAGTTCGAAGTGAAAAGAAAAGGTTTACTCTATTTATGTATAAACGCCTTTTCTTCGCACTAAACCCTTTCATATTATTCCAATATATTATTGGGTCATGAGGCATAATGTGTTTCCATTGGCGTTCTATTGATAGTTTAAAGCGACGTTAAACTCGGTTTTGTGTTTGTGCCTTCCACTTTGTTAAAGCATGTGATTTGAGTCTTCGACTTTGTTTAACTTCGTGGTTTGAGCCTTCGACTTTGTTAAAGCTTGTGGTTTGAGCTTTATACTTAATATTGGATGTTACGCATGTTCGCCTCATTTTAGTATGCCGTTTTACTATACAATACACATCAACTCCTTTATAAGTCACCTCAATTTGCTGTTCAGTAACCATTTCTTTAAACGCAGTATTTTAATGTTTATTTATCTACTTTTATCTGCATGGTGACATAGATTCATTGAACTAAAGTATGATTTATCCTATGACAGTCAAGCTTATATTATTCGAGATGTGTTTAGAATGTTATAAGAATTGTATTCATTCTATAAATAGTTGTTTTAGAATAGAAAATTTAGGTATAGATAATGTTTTATGTAATTTTCGATTTTGTATATATGGGCAAACTTCTTTTATCTGGATTCTTTTGTAAATTTCAAGTTTCTTAAAAAAAAAATCCTTATCAAAGATTGAGCATTAAATTGAATTATCAATGTCTTGGATCTTACAACGTTATTATGTAAGAAATACAGTTCAAGCCTGCTTGAAATAATGCTGACTGTCTTATGTATGTGAAATTTCTTTTGTTAACTGGTAGTGAATACATGTTGTTGTTTTCTTAAATGTGTTACTCATTTCTCTTTCCCTGTTGCCTTTGGTAGTAGTAACAAAAGTATATGTAGACACGCTTGATGATGCCAAGTGCATCTCTTCTAGAGAATTATCACATGCAATAGTACGAGGGGGTACAGGTGGATTTATTTCAAGCGGGTATAGAGGAGAGACAGTAAAGCACATTCAAGAGAACTAGCGCATGCAATAGTACGAGGGTGTACAGGTGGATTAGTTTGGAGGGGAAAAAGGAGAGCCTGTAAACCGTATTCAGCGCTCGGATCGGGATAATAATTTTTTTTATCGTAAATGCATTCGCCCTATGAGATAAATGTTGATATTCAACTCTAAAACTGTCGCTTTATTGGATATAAATGTATTGAATATCGCAACCGTAGAAAATAATATTTGCAACAATATCCCAATACTCTTTATACTCAAATATGTGGTTTTGAATCTTGTAACCAAAAGTACGGTCGTAGACGGTAGGCAATATGTCAGCGTTTAATATTGTTTGTTTTCTTCCTGGAAGAGCATATATTCAAATATTTTAGACAATATTTTAAGAAATAAAATGATATGCCAAGGTATATGCAATCGTTTTGGGATAAAAAAAACCCGCTTCAACGTATCATTGTTACTAAGGATTATCCCGAACGAGTTTACCAATGGGTATGAAACATCCAAATACTATTGGGACAATTTGTGACATTCAACATATCTGAGAACTGGACATAAATGGTTCCCAATGTCAAAGTTTCTTGTAAGAATTCATTGTTTACGTTAATGTAAAATCATAAATAACCGTTATAATATTTAACATAATTTCCCTGAGTTTTCTCAAAACTCATAAAAGAAATTGATTTATACAAAAAATACAGTGTGCTTAGCTTGATTATGTTATGGTGGACTTGTGATCGTTTGAGGAATTAAGCCAAGATGTATTGTATGAACTGACACGAAATAAACAGGTTGCAGTATCCTTTTTATGTCGAGCCCACTTCCGGAGAGCTCGAAATAGTTACCACAATGGCGGTTCAGTGTACGTGCCCGAGTCCTTTTGTGCTCATGTGCGTTAGCGAACACGTAGGTTCGTGCGGTTTCTTTCAAGTGTTTCTCATATGAAAAGCGTACAAACCCCATTTCTATAGGAAAAAAGACTAGGTAACACCTGATAATCATTTTTGTTAAATTTATTTTATTTCGGCTTGTCCGGGTTTCGGTTCACCCAATAACTCATGCTCCTTGCTTGATGAACTTTCCAAATGTACGACCTAACATTGTATTAGGTAATAGTCAGTCATTTCGAATTTAGAATTATGGTCCTTATCGGAGCCAGCATTACCATTAAACAATGAAGAATACATTAAAGCAAACAATATAACCTTAAAACGACTAGATACAGCCATACATGCGAACGAGTGATTATAGTCGGAACAACAGTGCACACATCAACAAGATGCAAACATGACCTGCGAACGAATGAATGCAATCAGAACAACAGTGAACACAACAATTAATTACAGACATGACCTGCGAACGAATGATTTTATATTCTGAACAGCAGTGCACAAAACAACTAGATAACTTAAAAAATGCACTTTTCCACTAAGTTGAAAATTTAACAGAAGTTGTTTTATGAACAATTACATGTTAACTATATTATATTGAAATAACAGCTCGAATGTATATTTTGTATTTACAAATACATTTACATTTCGGAGTATCATTTATACAAAAAGTAGATTTTACATATGTCGAGAGAAAGAAAGCACCCAGTATTGTTTCAATAAATTGCATTTCCTTAGTTGCAATCCTATTAAATTCCGTTCCAAAGATGCATGTATTATGTGATATTTATTAGGTTTGACGGGGATATTTTCGGAGTTAAAATCAGTTACAAAGACAATTATTGTGCCAACGCATGTTAAATTAAGCTTTAAAATATGTTTTGTCATTTTATTCAAAAAATAAGAAAATAACTTATGTTAGGAAATTATCACGATTACCCGCCCAGACATCTTTGATGTACTGGATGTACAGAAACAAATAACAGACTGACCATAATAACTATCATCTTACTTTGCAGATATCTTTAACAGTATACCTGGTAGAAAAACCTGGAATATAATACGTTTTCGATCAACTTCAAGCTCGCGATCCTGTGCTAAGGCGTTAATCGAAACATTTATTGATATTGATATATTGTAAAAATGTAATCTATGTAAGAAATCGGGATCACAATATCAATTATGTGTAGATGTAATGGTACTTATGAACAAACGGAATAACTTAAAACAGTTAAACATGTGCACGTTCCCATAACAACGTAAACCAAATTGCAAACCTAATTTATCAGTGTCTTGAACAGATTTTCCATATGTTCGATATCGCTTGATAACCCGCTTTGGAAGCGCCATTCGGTATAAATGCATAGAATATTTATTGCTTATTTTATATTCAAAGGCTATATTACATTAACGGGCTATCTTAGATCTAAACATTATACATACCGGTAATTGATGCGTTGCATCGCATTATTAGATATCTTTGCGCTTATAGTCGCCGAATCTTTCTGTGTTAAATCGAAGACAATGTTTATTTGAGTGTGTTTGACGCCGACCTCAATGGTTGTCTGGTTGTCTGACGGAACAAGCTGGAAGCCTAAAACACCGATACATCTTAATGTTAGATGTCGAAAACAAATCATTGTGTAAGTATGGATTATGATCAATAGATCGGGTTACGGTCCTAAATCGCACATGTCAGAGAGCATTGGAGTTATCGTGGTCGGGTGGCTCAGTTTGTAGAACGCCTGACTATCGAGCATGGGGTTCCGATTTCGATATTTTATGAGCCTGTGACGGAACATAACTGACCGTTGTTTATTGAGAAACATTAATCAAATGAATGTAAGGTCAAACTAAAAGGGTTTTAAATACTAAACTGGTCAAAGTAAATATCCGAGGGAATGGTTAGTAATGTGTTATATGAATCAGATACATTTACTTGTGGACTTGATTGGAGTTCTGCATCATGTAGTGTACACTGTACATGTCAAAGCGTTTAGCTGAAATCGAGGACACATGTAAAATGTGTGTCTACGTCACAAAGGTTTAAGAATGCACATCGAAAGTGAGTTTATGAGTATCATGTTTACAAATGAATTGTATAATCTCGCGAGGAACGCGTCAACGGGCCTACACGGCCGAGAGGGTATTCTTAAACTATTTATAACGAAGCGCTCAATAGAACATAAATGAGTTTATGAGTATCATGTTTACACATGAATTGTATAATCTCGCGAGGAACGCGTCAACGGGCCTACACGGACGAGAGGGTATTCTAAAACTATTTATAACGGAGCGCTCAATAGAACATTGACGGTTCGATTGTATAAAAATTAACTGATTTTTTCAACTTTTGTGTGGTATCATCTTTCAAAAACTCATGCAAACATTCCTTAATTTCTACAAATTAGGCCGCAATTTAAAAATGAAGTGCCTTATCGTTGTCATGGACCTATAAACTATGGATTGGCAACTCTCATCTGTGTTGATGCGATCATCTCAAACTCACGCGTGCAACGGGATTTCATTCCGAGATCTTACCGTGTGGTTATTTTCGAGACGCCCGACATCGGCCGAATACATACATGTAGGAAAACATTAATTAAAATTGACTCAAATGCGTGGTACTTTCATTTGAGTTGCTAAAAGTCCAATTGAGTCTGATTAAAACACAGTTATTAGTTATAATTAAATCAATAACGAACAAGGCATTATTAGCAGAGTTGGCGGAAATAACCGAAGATCGCCGTTAATCACCGATCGGAGATTCGGCGGAAGTTTTCGATATTTGCCGAGTTCGCGCTAAGGATTGTGGGTAAATTATTATTTCTTATCGTTTCATCGATATGTGGCAGTTGCCAATCCATGGTTTATAGGTCCGTGTCGTTTTTTCATGTAACATGTGCAAAACGTAAGTTTTCTCCCTGACTTTAAAGGTTTGCCCACAGGAAATACGGCTATTATAAGAGGTAGAAGGTTTTTTAACTCTCCTACTAATACAATTGAGTCAAACAGTTTGTTTTATTCCCTGTTATTTTTTTTTTTGCACTAACATAGTGTGTAGAGATAATACAATAGATCGTTGCTGATATTCTGCTAAATGATAAACAGATGACGGGTTGTTAAAGGAATACAATAAATTACCGTTCTTGTTTCAGTCCATCAAGACGTCGTGGTATGAGCTGAGTTCAAATGAAACCAGAAGCGGTACTTGCGATTTATGGGAGCCGTTATACATTTGAAGTTGTTCGTCATGTTAATGTTTTATTTACATTGATTTTATTTTGTCACTCAGTAAATGAGTAAGTGGATTGGTGTTAATATGTTATAATAAAACTAGGCAAAGATACGATGATCAATATGTAAGACTGCCGAGGCATCTTCAAACTCATTTTACAATATATATATTGTCGAAACAAAACTTTGAAAGCATCCCTTTATGACCTGTTTTTACATTTCGTTGTTTTTTTTTTAAGTCCAGCGCAAAGCGTTGGTCTTTAAGTCCTTGTACTGTAAAATGCTATTTTATGCATTGAGTTTCGGAATGTCTGCTTTGGATTTTCGAAACTAATCTGATATGCATGTTTATTGTCGTAACTGCACACGATGATTAGTAAAAGCGACATATCTGTTTAAAAAAGCAGCACTTTAATTTGTAGTTTCCTAGGATTTCCTGGGTATAGTTAACAAGTCGGGTTATATGGGATATGGCATATACACCTTGTTCATTTGACTGCACCAAACCAATCGGATAGCATCGCTGAAGTAGAATAGAAGGTGAGATTCATATATTTATTATGTGACAACTTTCCACCCCCACCCTGTAACGACCGAATTACGGCCTGCCGGATTAGTTGCTTGATAACACCGGTAAAAGTGCACTTTTTTGCTTTGTAATGGAAATAATGTTGTCTCCATTCGTTTTTAAGCGATCAAATACTAGTTTTACATTTCATCATTGATCGAAATAGGTGTGTTTCCGCCGGATGACACAATCTCACACAAAGGTATTTGCGAAAGCCGTTAAAAAGGCTTGTCTGAACACAAGTTTGGTCTTTATTCTTGTATAACTTAATATTTAAATGTGTGTACAAATCGATGTAGATGAAAGCATTTGTATACATTTCAAACAGTTAGTGTTTACTAACATAATAACGCGAACTAATTTTAGTTCAATGTTGGCATTAAATAGTTCCTTTGGTATTTGTATATGATTTAGTAATCTTAGTTATAGAATGCTGCTATTGACAGTTTCAGGGAGTATTACCAATGTTACACTTTTTTTGTATTGTCAATCTAAAAATCAACAGGGACAAGCAAAGTATCCTTAATGTAATCAATGCTTTGATTTAATGCACAAGAACCACAGACAAAACACAAAGGTCTGTGTGTGGTTTTGTGTGTGTGTGTGTGTGTGTGTGTGTGTGTGTGTGTGTGTGCGTGTGCGTGCGTGCGTGCGTGCGTGAGTGCGTGAGTGTGTGTGTTTGCGTGTGTGTGCGTGTGTGTGCGTGTGTGTGCGTGTGTGTGTGGTCTGTGTGGTCTGTGTATGGTCCGTGTGTGGTCTGTTTGTGGTATGTGTTTCGTCTCTGTGTGGTATGTCTGTTGTTTATGTGTGTGTGTGTGTGTGTGTGTGTGTGTGTGTGTGTGTGTAGTCAGTGTATGTGGTCTGTGTGTGGTCTGTGTGTATGGTCTGTGTATGGTCCGTGTGTGGTCTGTTTGTGGTATGTGTGTGTGTGTGTGTGTGGTGTGTGGTCTCACATTGGCAAACTTCCTATGAATATTGTAATATGTGTTTACGAAGGTTGTTGTTTGAAGGACGATATTTGCACTGAAACCATTCAGTAAATTAAAAAAAAAACTACAAAAACTACGGTGACAATCGGAAGAAGATAAGACTAAATCTGGAGCCCTCAATCACATACACAAATGTAAGTCTATATTTTAAATATTTATTATATCTAAAATGTATTTCTTATATGACGATACTTTGACAAGCAACCACACGGCATTATTAATTGTGTAGTCGTATAGTTGTGTATCAATTTGTATTAGAAAAATCAAGATAAACGACTCGTTTTTAAGCAACGCTGATTTAGACAATGTGAAAAGGCAAACATAATGAAACGTTGATAAGCGCCATTCACAGAAACACAAACTGGCAGGTAAACAGTATTGAGAAGCTATTTCCTCGTCAGAAATTGTTTTTGATTGTTGGAGGGTTTATAAGTTTATTGCAAAGTTGAAGCAGCATGACCCTGAACAACATATCAAGGAAAATATCAGTAATATAATGGACATATCTGGGAGATATCTAGAGAAAAATAATTAACGTAGTAGACATATCTAGGCGATATCTAGAGAGATAGCATAAACATGATAGGCATATCTAGGTGATATCTAGGGAAATATCATTAATATAATAGACATATCTGGGTAATATCTAGGGAAATGTCATTAACAAAATGGACATATCAAGGCGATATCTAGGGAAATATTAGTTACATATTGGACATATCTAGGTGATGTATAGGGATTATTTTAACATAATAGACATATCTGATAAAAAATGGACATATTTAGGTGATATCTATGGAAAATCGTAAACATAATATGCATATCTAGGCGATATCTAGGGAATAATCATTAACATAAAAGACATAGCTAGGCAATATCTATGGAAATATAATTAACATAATGGACCTATCTAAGCAATATCTAGGGAAATATCATTAGCATAATGGACCTATCTAGGCGATATGAGACGTCAAAAGAATCAAGACAGGCAGGTATGATATGTTATATATCAGGGAACATGGTCTGCATAATAAACAATGGTAATATGGTATTCATCAATTAAAAACAGTTAAAATCGACGATATCAAACAACAACTACAACAACAACAATGTCAAAAATTAATACAATATATAGCAACGTGGCACTAAGGAGTAAACAATTTGCCGATTTTAAGTAATTGTCGCTATGTCAACACGGGTAGAAAATACATTTTCTGAAACACAATGGCCAAGGCCAAGACAGAATCTATAAATATTAAGTTTGTCGCCAGTTGCGTGCTTTCGATAGCTGCTCCCGGTGAAAAGTTTGTCATTAAAATGGTAAAAGAGTAAATTTCATAATTAAAACTTTTAAGTAGTAAATGTTATTATTTGAATCGAAAATCATAGAGAAATTTATTTCCAGCTACCCAGTTGTCACTTACAATATTAAAACCTCTAAACTTATGGATGCACATTGCTGATGTAAATTCATCTGGCTTATAACCCCATATTGACGATCATCCATGAAAGGTGTAACAAACGCTTAGATAATTCTGGAAACACATGGTCTTAAACAAGGTCTTTATTGACCAGATGTCGGTTTAAATACTCGTGTATTTTAATGGCGTCACTTTCCATTGCAAAGAAAATTGTGCTTGAACAAAATGTTTTTCAGGACAGATCGTGTATTAAAAAATTGTTTCCATTTGGAAGTAGGTGTCATCTGCAGATCTAAATTGTTTACGTCAATGTTCCTTTGAATAATAGACTCGTCGTCGATTCCTAATTGTTGTCTGTACATATTCATTTCATTATCTAAAATACCCTCGACAAAAAATAAGCTCAGGATGTTTATTCCTGGAATGCATAAAGCAACGGTTATTGCACCCCACATTTTTTGAAAGCGTTCTTTTATAACCTTCATTTTTTCATCGATTGCTGACAGCGTTAAGGTAGATAGCGCCATAACCATCGCCTCCTTCTTGATATCCGGTATCTCGTCTGTCATTGTCTTCTGAAGATCTTCGAAGTCGTATTTCTTTACATCGTGAAGCTTTGTACTTATCAGGAAAATTGGTATCTTTTCGACAACTGCTTTTTTAAGATGCATCTCATCAGCTAGCTTTTCCATGTTGGCTGTTGTAGACTGCCTAATTTTTTCCATAACCACTTTCTTTTGAAACCGTTCAGCATAGTCAGACATTTCATTTTGCATGTCTATATCAATTTTTGTGCGAACAATGTAGACCTGGCGGTCTATCTTAAACACCTCTGACGCCAGCCAAGCATCGTTTTCAGTAAATCTTCCACAACCAACAATAATAAATAAATCGTATTTATCGAGATCAGTTTTTTCAACGTAAGTATCCTTCTTAAATTTCAGTGTTCCCACACCCGGTAGATCCCAATATACAACATTGTCGTACTGTGGATGCGGGTATGGTGTCGGCTGCAGAGTTGTTTCATCTACCCCGACCTTTGCCGCGAGTGGATGACTAGGTCTGATTCCACGCAGAGTGTTTATGAGGCTTGATTTTCCAGTACCCGCGGCTCCGGTGATAGCTATATTCAACTTCACATCCTTCCATCTGTTCAGTTCATGTTTCAGTACATCATGCATTCCTTGTATTCCGTTTTTGTTTATTGCGTCCTTAAACAGTTTCCTCAATGATCCGTTAGCCTTTTTCAAAGATTCTTTTGCCTGCGGAAATATAACATACAAAGATATATATGGAAACTTTTGTACACACACGCACGCACGCACGCACGCACGCACGCACGCACGCACGCACACACACACATACATATATATCTAATTTCTAGTAACTTGTATCCCGATAGGAAATAAACAGCTTTTTAAACCGGTGCAAGGGGGAAGGTTGGTGATGCTGAATTGTTGCAATTTCCGGTTCCAACTTAACTGACACAACTGTTATCTTCTCTGGACATATCTTTTTTCCCGACTAGAATATATTCAATTAAGTGTTCTAGCATTACCAGAACAATAAATATGACATTGGGTTTTTCACAATAGAAACAAATAACAGGAAAACGGTTTGAATACATTTGACAAATAATTTTATATAATTTAATTTTAAACATTCATTTTTAAAATGTACACGCTTTATGCAAAACGTATTTATCATAAATAAATATAAAAAACAACAACAACCGACCCATGATATACTCAACATACCTCGTTCTGAAATTGTTCAATATCTTCGTAATCCAAAGTGCTAGATCCAACTTCCATTTCGTTCATCAACGACTCCAGATTAACCCGGAGCACCTGTATTGAAATGGCTGTATTAAATGCTTTCCTATTGCCCAAGTATGGATTTTTGAGATAAGGGAAGATACGGGGACTGGCTCAGGAGATAAACATTTAACACATGACACAGACCATATTACAAGGCACAAGACCACGGCCTAACATGTAAAAGTACTTCATCTTTGATTTTGCCTAGTGTTTTACCAATAGACATATTATCTGCATGTTTCGTTTTATTTTGGCTGTAGTTTCTGTATTTACTTTTTAATACCAAATATGGTCGTAAGCCTAAAAACAGGTTTGTCATATTTCAAAAAAGTGTTTAGTTAATTAAATTGGGGCTTTCATTTTGTTTGAAAGTAGCAACGTATATGGGAGACATCATCTATCAGGTTTTTTGTCTACCAACTTAAAGCGTAATTTTGAAACTACAAAAAAGGATGCTCCCTATTAAAATGGTACTAATATAAAGAACACAGGGGCCATATTATCAACGCACGTTCCATTTCTCGAATAGTTTATTGTTTATCGTAATGAGATATACTTTCAAAAAGTAAGACTTGAAATGTTATACTTTATTTATTTGATTTCACAAGTGAAAAAGAAAATTTTATTTTTGATACTCCATTAGGATTTTACGTATATCCTGATCCTAAAATGTTCTGTCGTAATCTCGTTGATAAGAGGGCCCATGAACTCAATTGAACAATTTCTGTTTTTTACGCTTGACTGTAAGGAAACTGTTATTTTAGTTGGCATTATTTTTATATATCGCATATCATCATGCCATTATCACTGTGACGTCATTTTAAAACCTATAATTGCTATTTTGGAATTTTGAAATTTATGTTAAATCTTTATTTTATTCAGCATTTTTCTGACCTCCGAATCTGTTGTAGAGTCCGTTGAATCTTCCGTAGTGCTATTATCGCCTGCAGATGCCACTAAAGATAACTTGTGATCGTGTCACTTTTATTCGTATCTTGAGAAGATAAATCCCTTCGTGTACCCGTTGAAGACGGTTTGGCGTCTTTTGATGACTGAAGCCAACGCCAAACGACAACACTCATAGTCATCATGCTTATCAGGAAAGTGAAAAGTACCACTTGGTCCATCCTGAATAAAGAAAACATTCTCAATTAGTATAAATAAGGTACAATGTTTGAAATTGTGTTTACGGGTCGAGAAGCTAATCAGAGGCAACAAAACCACTCGATCGAGTATATTTGAAAATATATAATTACGCAGTACAACTTAGTAGATTCAATCCAAAGGCACATATCTCCTGATACAATTTTATATTGTTTTCATATCATCCATAGCTTTCCGGTCATCAGTCTCCTCTCTTAGATATTATGTAAGCAGCCTGGGTTTATAAGTGTTACTTAATATTTAAAACAGACTGTCACTATAGCAGTCGTAGTGTTACGCATACGTTGGTCGTAGTGTATCTAATTACTGTATGGTAATACAAGGATCGTGTTATGCATATGTTGGTTCTTGCAAATAAAATACAATCGCTTTTTGAGGTGCAAAAAGACTTTGTTATTTTGCATTAAATGAAAAGTAAATGAGATCAATGTCTTAGCAGCATACGCTCGTATTGTGTATTAATTATTTTATTTACGTTGCTAGTTCAACTGCTGAAAAGCAGTATCATAAAACATTATGTGAGCTATTTGTGTAAGCCAGTTCATTCAATGTCGCAGCTTAAACCGCTCTTTTCATGGCAATACCGTAAATTGTTGTAAATATAGGAGTTGTATATTGTCGTGCCCTTACACATTTGGTCGCTCATTGAAATTTAATATGTATGACGTCTATTTCAATCACAATGACACTACACTTCGGTAATTGCTTGACGACTTGCATGGGTTTTAGTGAAACAATGGCTTTGGTTGTTTCGGTTGAAGCCAAGCTTAAATAACCAAAATGTCAATAAGTATTCATGAGGCAAAGTCAATGCAATAAAAATGTAGTATAAACAACGTGAGGCAGAACTTTCAAACAATCTGTGTCTTTCAAACAATGTTTGTTATTTATAAAAAAAAACACACTCCATTGTTATTCATTTGGGAAGTAATTTCCGCTGATGTCTGATATAAAAATGGACAGATCGTCATTGTTTATTTTTTATTTGTTTTGTTTTGTCTCCCGAAAACACCAAAATTTTGCAATTGTTCCAGCTGCCCAGCACTTTTGTAGTACATACATTATAACACGACTGTATTATTTGAGTCTTCTGACGTTCTGTACGTTATCATTCATTAATGTTATCCAATAATTAAATTGAAATTAAATGATCTTGTCTAAAATGCAATTGATTTGCAAACAAAATCGATATTAAGAACAATCTGTATAACGTTTCTATTTCTTTTATTTCTTAAAAGGCACTCTTAGAACAAGAGTAGAAGTGTAACATTCAGCTCAATAGTCTTTTTCAAACCGGCAGTCATTTGTTAAAATATTTTCTAATTGCATTAAATCTTTACATTGTATATATAATCAACGATTATAAACAGACAGAAAATAATTGCATTTACAAATCTAAGCTTTGGCGATTTTTATGCCGTCTGAATTCACCCTAACTTACTGTGAAATGCTCAGAAATAAACTGAATAAAAATAGAAATTGTATCGGTCATCATAAACTAAACCAGAAATCCCATTTGTCAGTGTAAAAGAAGTCAAATAAAATAAAGAAATATCGGAAACGAACTATTTAGATCTCTGCATCTCTGTTTAAAAGTTGATTTTTTTTTCCAGCGAAAGATTTTTTCCTGGAAAGTAAAACAGATCATCTTTTAAAGGTAAGCACCACCAGTTAAACGCTAAATAGAGTATTCACATTGTTTTTCGACTTGATTGTTTTTGTGTACTACGGGCGTGCTTCCTTTCCCTTCCTTTCGTTGAGACCATCTTAAGCATTACATGTTTTCGGGTCGTGCTAGAATGTTGACCAATTAGATTACGATGTAGAAATAGAGAGATACTGCTGATCAATTGCTGACGATATAGATAAGGAAGGAAATTCTTACTAGTGAAATGAAAGTAGTAAGAATAGTAAGTTTATTTTTCAATATTTACTATTAGTTTGTTAAATATTAATTTTATAACAAAAATATTAAAATGCATACTGTATATTTTATAAGAGCGTGTAGTTGCAAACCACATGCAAACTCAACGTCGATCATTATAGTCTAAACGAATATTCTCAATAACTTAGTTCCTATTGGTCATATATTTACGCCCTACACTAAATCTAATAAAAAGCACATGGCGTGTCGTTACCTTTTTAGAGGTGAAAACATTTATGTATTGAAAAATAACACATGTTTAATCAAACATTGAACTCCTCTGTAACACTGTGCATGGTTTCAATATTACTTTTAAAAAGCTGCACTGACTCAGGAATTAACCAACAAAAATTTAACAAAAATCCAGCTCGATTAGATGTCGATCATTCAAACCATTCGAGAGATTCAAGGCAATACCAAAAATAAAGCAATGTACAGTATAAAACCATTGATTACCAAAATACCAAACAACTGTCTTCAATTTCTCATTTTAATTGGGAAAAATGATAACAAATTTATCAAACATTTATTTCAAATGTTTTCTTTTGAATCGTGAAACATATCTTATTGTCTTGAATCTAACTATGTAGATGTCGAACTAAAGACAAAAAAAACAAAAACGAATACACACTCAAGGGTTTGCCTAGACTGTTTTAAATCACTATTGTATTTGAACGCATCGTCTAGAATCTAGAAAACTTAAATAAACCAATATTCCTTTTTAATCAACTACAATAAACAAATATGCCTTATAATCAATATTCATCAATCACAATTTTGATGACCTAATAAAAATTAACCAGCGTAATTAATTAAACATTACAGAAATAATCTCCACTTCTTGTCAAGCAAAGCAAATTGTAGATATAACTTAACCTAGGTCTCTCAACTTTACTGATTTATTGATGGAACTTGCTTTAATTGCCGTAAGGTTTAATAGCCTAATTAATAATATGTAGGACCAATGAACAATTGAAATAGACAAACTTACATATAATTAATCTGCAATCCTTAAATTTACGGCAAACTATTCCAGGTTAACACTATTCGTTCATAAATTAAGTTAATTTTCTGAAAATACGTGGCAGCTGCAGAGCAAGCGATGCTTGAGAAATAACGGGGGTTTCCCCCATACTTAAGGCCGTACTTGAATAATTAGCTGGTTGCTGGAATCGGGGTTGAAAGCGATGTGTTCGTGTACAAATATACACCGAAGAACATTTCCTCAAATGTCTTTCTTGAAACTCAGTAGGTAGTTTAACTAGGTGGAGACACATATATCTTCACAATGTTAATACTGATATTAATATCTACTGATATCTTATATACATGTATCGTTGAGCGGGATGTGAACGCACACATGATGGTGTTTGTACATTTAAGCTAGATGTGAACGTATACATGCTGGTGTTTGTATATTTGAGCTGGATGTGAACGTAAACATGATGGTGTTTGTATATTTGAGCTAGATGTGTACGTATACATAATGGTGTTTGTATCTTTGAGCTGGATGTGCGTATACATGATGGTGTTTGTATCTTTGAGCTGACTGTGAACGTTTACATGATGATGTGTGTATCTTTGAGCTGGATGTGCATATACATGATGGTGTTTGTTAATTGTTGCTAATAAAAAATTGACCTTACCAGCAAAGTTAAATTTTATAGGCATAATTCCATGTGTATTTACGGTATCTTAACAATTATGTTTGTTTTTAATACGTGTTCCATTAAGTATTGACCTGAAAATATATGTCACGTGCCCAATTTAAAGGATACAGGTTTCGAAATAAGAAGGAACAAGTCAGCCGTTTTAGCAATGGTACACTATTTTGCTCGGGCGAACATAAACATGTTTGCTATGGATACGGTCTGACTGTTCCTCGACAGTGTTAACCCTAAAAAACATTGCGATTATTGTGACAATAAACTCATTGAGACCGTGTAGCAAATATCATTCTGCGATCGATATCATGTCGTACGGCCATGGGAAGCACAGGTAGCTAGCGCACCCGTCAACACGGTTCATAGTTATTCCGAACATTCCCTGAAAATATCCCGAACGGGACAACGAGTCATGGAGACTTATAACGATCTTGGCAATGGCATCATAAAAAATGAGGGTTTCTGAACGCAAGCGAAGGAAAGCAACTGTCACATGAATCCTCTGGAAGTCGATGATAAGTTTTAGCAACTTCAGAGATCCCAAACTACCTTACGTTGTTGCCTCTACTTTATCTAGTCGTTAAATTGCTTTAACTTCAATGCAAATAATTAAGTCAGAGTCTCCATGTGATAGTGGAAACTTACTTCATGCGTTTGCTCGCATTTATAAATTGTTAACTGTCCAATCATAATTAAGATGCAGGTTGGGAAGTCAGTGGATTTTGTGATTTATATAAGGTAATGGTTCAAAGTGACATCTGATATATAAAAAAACTATGATTGGAGCTCCACTTATCATTTCACTCGTCCATATCATGTAATTTTGAAGAAAAAAACGCTTATCATATAAATAATGTAGCCTTGTTTACAAAAACATCTATTTTTCTATTGTACAACTATTGACATGTTCTGATGCATATTGAAAACATTAATACTCAAACGCAAAATGTCCTAATCTTCAGGATTTGTGTAGCATCACGTACAGAAATATCACAGTTTCGTGTATCAAACGCTTTTCGAAGTCGACGAAATTTACGGCATTATCATAACATATGTCAACATAGCATTAAATAAAATGTCAATAATTTAGGTTTATATCTTCAACTACATTCTAACAAGTTATGCAATGCAAAGTTCAACAATATTAACACATATTTCATATACAAACTAATGCAATAAAGTGTGTATCAGTGATGCTTAGATTTCATTTTAAAATGAATGTTTTTTTATAATTCACCATTTAAATTTCAACCTTTATAGCCATTTTTATATTTTAACGTCATTCACGCTTATATCATACTACAAATATTGCAATTCCAAATTCAATATTATTTACGAATAATTAATAAAAATGCATATACAATGCTTACTGTTCACATTATTGATGCAATGTTTTACTAAAATACTGTAATGCAAATAAATATATGTACATATCATTCATGCAATAACTCATGCAATCAAGACAAAATTAACGCATATTGTATACATAAGCTAACGCAATGCAAGTTCGATTTTCTTTATTGTTGAAAATTTGCCTTCTTAGTCAAAACGTTTGTATACAAGGGTACAATGTGTGTCTGTATAAGTGGTAAACAATTCAGGTACAAGGAGTGTCTGTATACATGGTAAACAAGTCAGGTACAAGGAGTGTCTGTAGCAGTGGTAAACAAGTCAGGTACAAGGAGTGTCTGTATTTGTGGTAAACAAGTCAGGTACAAGGAGTGTCTGTATATGTGGTAAACAAGTCAGGTACAAGGAGTGTCTGTATATGTGGTAAACAAGTCAGGTTCAAGGAGTGTCTGTATACGTGGTAAACAAGTCAGGTACAAGGAGTGTCTGTAGCAGTGGTAAACAAGTCAGGTACAAGGTGTGTCTGTATATGTGGTAAACAAGTCAGGTACAAGGAGTGTCTGTATATGTGGTAAACAAGTCAGGTACAAGGAGTGTCTGTATATGTGGTAAACAAGTCAGGTACAAGGAGTGTCTGTATACGTGGTAAACAAGTCAGGTACAAGGAGTGTCTGTAGCAGTGGTAAACAAGTCAGGTACAAGGAGTGTCTATAAATGTGGTAAACAAGTCAGGTACAGGGAGTGTCTGTATACGTGGTAAACAAGTCAGGTACAAGGAGTGTCTGTATATATGGTAAACAAGTCAGGTACAGTGAGTGTCTGTATATGTGGTAAACAAGTCAGGTACAAGGAGTGTCTGTAGCAGAGGTAAACAAGTCAGGTACAAGGAGTGTCTGTATTTATGGTAAACAAGTCAGGTACAAGGAGTGTCTGTATACGTGGTAAACAAGTCAGGTAAAAGGAGTGTCTGTAGCAGTGGTAAACAAGGCAGGTACAAGGAGTGTCTGTATACGTGGTAAACTAGTCAGGTACAAGGAGTGTCTGTATACATGGTAAACAAGTCAGGTACAAGGAGTGTGTGTAGCAGTGGTAAACAAGTCAGGTACAAGGAGTGTCTGTATATATGGTAAACAAGTCAGGTACAAGAAGTGTCTGTATACATGGTAAACAAGTCAGGTACAAGAAGTGTCTGTATAAGTGGTAAACAAGTCAGGTACAGTGAGTGTCTGTATATGTGGTAAACAAGTCAGGTACAAGAAGTGTCTGTATACATGGTAAACAAGTCAGGTACAAGGAGTGTCTGTATACATGGTAAACAAGTCAGGTACAAGGAGTGTCTGTATTTGTGGTAAACAAGTCAGGTACAAGGAGTGTCTGTATACATGGTAAACAAGTCAGGTACAGTGAGTGTTTGCATGTACAAGGAGTGTCTGTAGCAGTGGTAAACAAGTCAGGTACAAGGAGTGTCTGTATATATGGTAAACAAGTCAGGTACAAGAAGTGTCTGTATACATGGTAAACAAGTCAGGTACAAGGAGTGTCTGTATATATGGTAAACAAGTCAGGTACAAGGAGTGTCTGTATACATGGTAAACAAGTCAGGTACAGTGAGTGTTTGTATACATGGTAAACAAGTCAGGTACAGCGAGTGTTTGCATGTACAAGGAGTGTCTGTAGCAGTGGTAAACAAGTCAGGTACACGGAGTGTCTGTATACATGGTAAACACGTCAGGTACAGTGAGTGTTTGCATGTACAAGGAGTGTCTGTAGCAGTGGTAAACAAGTCAGGTACAAGGAGTGTCTGTATTAGTGGTAAACAAGTCAGGTATACGGAGTGTCTGTATATGTGGTAAATAAGTCTGGTACAAGGAGTATCTGTATATGTGGTAAACAAGTCAGGTACAAGGAGTGTCTGTAGTAGTGGTAATTAAGTCAGGTACTAGGAGTGTCTGCAGTAGTGGTAAACAAGTCAGGTACAGTGAGTGTCAGCAGATACAAGGAGTATCTGTATTATTGGTAAACAAGTCAGGTACAAGGAGTGTATGTATTAGTGGTAATTAAGTCAGGTACAAGGAGTATCTATATTAGTGGCAAACAAATCAGGTACAATGAGTGTCTGTATATGTGGTAAACAAGTCAAGTACAAGGAGTGTATGTATTAGTGGTAAGCAAGTCAGGTATAAGGAGTGTCTGTATATGTGGTAAACAAGTCAGGTACAAGGAGTGTCTGTAGCAGTGGTAAACAAGTCAGGTACAAGGAGTATCTGTATTAGTGGTAAACAAATAAGGTACAAGGAGTGTCTGTATTAGTGGTAAACAAGTCAGGTATAAGGAGTAACTGTATATGTTGTAAACAAGTCTGGTACAAGGAGTGTCTGTAGCAGTGGTAAAAAAATCAGGTACAGTGAGTGTCTTCATGTACAAGGAGTGTCTGTATATGTGTTAAACAAGTCAGGTACAAGGAGTGTCTGTAGCAGTGGTAAACAAGTCAGGTACAAGGAGTATCTGTATTAGTGGTAAACAAGTCAGGTACAATGAGTGTCTCTAGCAGTGGTAAACAAGTCAGGTACAAGGAGTGTCTGTATTAGTGGTAATCAAGTCAGGTACAAGGAGTGTCTGTATATGTGGTAAACAAGTCAGGTACAAGGAGTGTCTGTATTAGTGGTAAACAAGTCAAGTATAAGGAGTGTCTGTATATGGGGTAAACAAGTCAGGTACAAGGAGTGTCTGTAGCAGTGGTAAACAATTCAGGTACAGTGAGTGTCTTCAGGTACAAGGAGTGTCTGTATATGTGGTAAACAAGTCAGGTACAGTGAGTGTCTTTAGGTAAAAGTAGTGTCTGTATATGTGGTAAACAAGGCAGGTATAAGGAGTGTATGTATATGTGGTAAACAAGTCAGTTACAGTGAGTGTCTTCAGGTACAAGGAGTGTCTGTATATGTGGTAAACAAGTCAGGTACGGTGAGTGTCTTCAGGTACAAGGAGTGTCAGTATATGTGGGAAACAACTCAGGTACAGTGAGTGTCTTCTGGTAAAAGGAGTGTTTGTATAAGTGGTAAACAAGTCAGGTACAGTGAGTGTGTTCAGGTACAAGGAGTGTCTGTATATGTGGTAAACAAGACAGGTACAAGGAGTGCCTGTATATGTTGTAAACAAGTCATGTACAGTGAGTGTCGTCAGGTACATGGAGTGTCTGTATATGTGGTAAACAAGTCAGGTACAAAGAGTGTCTGTAGCTGTGGTAAACAAGTCAGGTACAAGGAGTGTCTGTATTAGTGTTAAACAAGTCAGGTATAAGGAGTGTCTGTATATGTGGTAAACCAGTCAGGTACAAGAAGTGTCTGTTGCCGTGGTAACAAGTCAGGTACAAGGAGTGTCTGTATAAGTGGTAAACAAGTCATGTACAAGGAGTGTCTGTATAAGTGGTAAACAAGTCAGGTACAAGGAGTGTCTGTATAAGTGGTAAACAAGTCAGGTACAAGGAGGGTCTGTATAAGTGGAAAACAAGTCAGGTACAATGAGTGTCTGTATTAGTGGTAATTAAGTCAGGTACAAGGAGGGTCTGTATAAGTGGTAAACAAGTCAGGTACAAGGAGTGTCTGTATAAGTGGTAAACAAGTCAGGTACAAGGAGTGTCTGTTTAAGTGGTAAACAAGTCAGGTACAAGGAGGGTCTGTATAAGTGGTAAACACGTCAGGTACAAGGAGGGTCTGTATAAGTGGTAAACAAGTCAGGTACAAGTAGTGTCTGTATTAGTGGTAAACAAGTCAGGTACAAGTAGTGTCTGTATTAGTGGTAAACAAGTCAGGTACAAGGAGTGTCTGTATATGTGGTAAACAAGTCAGGTACAAGGAGTTTATGTATTAGTAGTAAACAAGTCAGGTACAAGGAGTGTCTGTATTAGTGGTAATTAAGTCAGGTACAAGGAGTGTCTGTATAAGTGGTAAACAAGTCAGGTACAGGGAGTGTCTGTATATGTGGTAAACAAGTCAGGTACAAGGAGTGTCTGTATTAGTGGTAATTAAGTCAGGTACAAGGAGTGTCTGTATTAGTGGTAAACAAGTCAGGTACAAGGAGGGTTTGTATATGTGGTAATTAAGTCAGGTACAAGGAGTGTCTGTATTAGTGGTAATTAAGTCAGGTACAAGGAGTGTCTGTATATGTGGTAAACAATTCAGGTACAAGGAGTGTCTGTATTAGTGGTAAACAAGTCAGGTATAAGGAGTGTCTGTATTAGTGGTAAACAAGTCAGGTAAAAGGAGTGTATGTATTAGTGGTAAACAAGTCTGGTATAAGGAGTGTCTGTATTAGTGGTAAACAAGTCAGGTACAAGGAGTGTCTGTATTAGTGGTAATTAAGTCAGGTACAAGGAGTGTCTGTATTAGTGGTAAACAAGTCAGGTACAAGGAGGGTTTGTATATGTGGTAAACAAGTCAGGTACAAGGAGTGTCTGTATTAGTGGTAAACAAGTCAGGTACAAGGAGTGTCTGTATTAGTGGTAAACAAGTCAGGTACAAGGAGTGTCTGTATTAGTGGTAAACAATTCAGGTACAAGGAGTGTCTGTATTAGTGGTAAACAAGTCAGGTATAAGGAGTGTCTGTATTAGTGGTAAACAAGTCAGGTAAAAGGAGTGTCTGTATTAGTGGTAAACAATTCAGGTACAAGGAGTGTCTGTATTAATGGTAAACAATTCAGGTACAAGGAGTGTCTGTATTAGTGGTAAACAAGTCAGGTATAAGGAGTGTCTGTATTAGTGGTAAACAAGTCAGGTAAAAGGAGTGTCTGTATTAGTGGTAAACAATTCAGGTACAAGGAGTGTCTGTATTAGTGGTAAACAAGTCAGGTATAAGGAGTGTCTGTATTAGTGGTAAACAAGTCAGGTAAAAGGAGTGTCTGTATTAGTGGTAAACAATTCAGGTACAAGGAGTGTCTGTATTAGTGGTAAACAAGTCAGGTATAAGGAGTGTCTGTATACATGGTAAACAAGTCAGGTACAAGGAGTGTCTGTATTAGTGGTAATTAAGTCAGGTACAAGGAGTGTCTGTAGCAGTGGTAAACATGTCAGGTACAAGGAGTGTCTGTATTAGTGGTAATTAAGTCAGGTACAAGGAGTGTCTGTATTAGTGGTAAACAAGTCAGGTACAAGGAGGGTCTGTATATGTGGTAAACAAGTCAGGTACAAGGAGTGTCTGTATTAGTGGTAATTAAGTCAGGTACAAGGAGTGTCTGTATTAGTGGTAAACAAGTCAGGTACAAGGAGTGTCTGTATATGTGGTAAACAAGTCAGGTACAGGGAGTGTCTGTATATGTGGTAAACAAGTCAGGTACAAGGAGTGTCTGTATTAGTGGTAAACAAGTCAGGTACAAGGAGTGTCTGTATTAGTGGTAAACAATTCAGGTACAAGGAGTGTCTGTATTAGTGGTACACAAGTCAGGTACAAGGAGGGTTTGTATATGTGGTAAACAAGTCAGGTATAAGGAGTGTCTGTATTAGTGGTAAACAAGTCAGGTATAAGGAGTGTCTGTATTAGTGGTAAACAAGTCAGGTACAAGGAGTGTCTGTATTAGTGGTAAACAAGTCAGGTACAAGGAGTGTCTGTATTAGTGGTAAACAAGTCAGGTACAAGGAGTGTCTGTATTAGTGGTAAACAAGTCAGGTACAAGGAGTGTCTGTATTAGTGGTAAACAATTCAGGTATAAGGAGTGTCTGTATTAGTGGTAAACAAGTCAGGTATAAGGAGTGTCTGTATTAGTGGTAAACAAGTCAGGTATAAGGAGTGTCTGTATTAGTGGTAAACAAGTCAGGTACAAGGAGTGTCTGTATTAGTGGTAAACAAGTCAGGTACAAGGAGTGTCTGTATTAGTGGTAAACAATTCAGGTATAAGGAGTGTCTGTATTAGTGGTAAACAAGTCAGGTAAAAGGAGTGTCTGTATTAGTGGTAAACAATTCAGGTATAAGGAGTGTCTGTATTAGTGGTAAACAAGTCAGGTACAAAGAGTGTCTGTATTAGTGGTAATTAAGTCAGGTACAAGGAGTGTCTGTATTAGTGGTAAACAAGTCAGGTACAAGGAGGGTTTGTATATGTGGTAAACAAGTCAGGTACAAGGAGTGTCTGTATTAGTGGTAATTAAGTCAGGTACAAGGAGTGTCTGTATTAGTGGTAAACAATTCAGGTACAAGGAGTGTCTGTATTAGTGGTAAACAAGTCAGGTATAAGGAGTGTCTGTATTAGTGGTAAACAAGTCAGGTAAAAGGAGTGTCTGTATTAGTGGTAAACAAGTCAGGTACAAGGAGTGTCTGTATATGTGGTAAACAAGTCAGGTACA
This sequence comes from Mya arenaria, assembly GCF_026914265.1. Taxonomy (NCBI): domain Eukaryota; kingdom Metazoa; phylum Mollusca; class Bivalvia; order Myida; family Myidae; genus Mya; species Mya arenaria. The sequence continues at coordinate 12,795,412 of NC_069137.1, forward strand.
AGGAGTGTCTGTATTAGTGGTAATTAAGTCAGGTACAAGGAGTGTCTGTATTAGTGGTAAACAAGTCAGGTACAAGAAGTGTCTGTATATGTGGTAAACAAGTCAGGTACAGGGAGTGTCTGTATATGTGGTAAACAAGTCAGGTACAAGGAGTGTCTGTATTAGTGGTAATTAAGTCAGGTACAAGGAGTGTCTGTATAAGTGGTAAACAAGTCAGGTACAAGGAGGGTTTGTATATGTGGTAAACAAGTCAGGTACAAGGAGTGTCTGTATTAGTGGTAAACAAGTCAGGTACAAGGAGTGTATGTATTAGTGGTAAACAAGTCAGGTACAAGGAGTGTCTGTATTAGTGGTAAACAATTCAGGTACAAGGAGTGTCTGTATTAGTGGTAAACAAGTCAGGTATAAGGAGTGTCTGTATTAGTGGTAAACAAGTCAGGTACAAGGAGTGTCTGTATTAGTGGTAAACAAGTCTGGTATAAGGAGTGTCTGTATTAGTGGTAAACAAGTCAGGTACAAGGAGTGTCTGTATTAGTGGTAAACAAGTCAGGTATAATGAGTGTCTGTATTAGTGGTAAACAAGTCAGGTAAAAGGAGTGTCTGTATTAGTGGTAAACAATTCAGGTACAAGGAGTGTCTGTATTAGTGGTAAACAATTCAGGTACAAGGAGTGTCTGTATTAGTGGTAAACAAGTCAGGTATAAGGAGTGTCTGTATTAGTGGTAAACAAGTCAGGTACAAGGAGGGTTTGTATATGTGGTAAACAAGTCAGGTACAAGGAGTGTCTGTATTAGTGGTAATTAAGTCAGGTACAAGGAGTGTCTGTATTAGTGGTAAACAAGTCAGGTACAAGGAGTGTCTGTATTAGTGGTAAACAAGTCAGGTATAAGGAGTGTCTGTATTAGTGGTAAACAAGTCAGGTAAAAGGAGTGTCTGTATTAGTGGTAAACAAGTCAGGTACAAGGAGGGTCTGTATATGTGGTAAACAAGTCAGGTACAAGGAGTGTCTGTATTAGTGGTAATTAAGTCAGGTACAAGGAGTGTCTGTATTAGTGGTAAACAAGTCAGGTACAAGAAGTGTCTGTATATGTGGTAAACAAGTCAGGTACAGGGAGTTTCTGTATATGTGGTAAACAAGTCAGGTACAAGGAGTGTCTGTATTAGTGGTAATTAAGTCAGGTACAAGGAGTGTCTGTATAAGTGGTAAACAAGTCAGGTACAAGGAGGGTTTGTATATGTGGTAAACAAGTCAGGTACAAGGAGTGTCTGTATTAGTGGTAAACAAGTCAGGTACAAGGAGTGTATGTATTAGTGGTAAACAAGTCAGGTACAAGGAGTGTCTGTATTAGTGGTAAACAATTCAGGTACAAGGAGTGTCTGTATTAGTGGTAAACAAGTCAGGTATAAGGAGTGTCTGTATTAGTGGTAAACAAGTCAGGTACAAGGAGTGTCTGTATTAGTGGTAAACAAGTCTGGTATAAGGAGTGTCTGTATTAGTGGTAAACAAGTCAGGTACAAGGAGTGTCTGTATTAGTGGTAAACAAGTCAGGTATAATGAGTGTCTGTATTAGTGGTAAACAAGTCAGGTAAAAGGAGTGTCTGTATTAGTGGTAAACAATTCAGGTACAAGGAGTGTCTGTATTAGTGGTAAACAATTCAGGTACAAGGAGTGTCTGTATTAGTGGTAAACAAGTCAGGTATAAGGAGTGTCTGTATTAGTGGTAAACAAGTCAGGTAAAAGGAGTGTCTGTATTAGTGGTAAACAAGTCAGGTAAAAGGAGTGTCTGTATTAGTGGTAAACAAGTCAGGTACAAGGAGTGTCTGTATTAGTGGTAAACCATTCAGGTACAAGGAGTGTCTGTATTAGTGGTAAACAAGTCAGGTATAAGGAGTGTCTGTATTAGTGGTAAACAAGTCAGGTACAAGGAGTGTCTGTATTAGTGGTAAACAAGTCAGGTACAAGGAGTGTCTGTATTAGTGGTAAACATGTCAGGTACAAGGAGTGTCTGTATTAGTGGTAATTAAGTCAGGTACAAGGAGTGTCTGTATTAGTGGTAAACAAGTCAGGTACAAGGAGGGTCTGTATATGTGGTAAACAAGTCAGGTACAAGGAGTGTCTGTATTAGTGGTAATTAAGTCAGGTACAAGGAGTGTCTGTATTAGTGGTAAACAAGTCAGGTACAAGGAGTGTCTGTATATGTGGTAAACAAGTCAGGTACAGGGAGTGTCTGTATATGTGGTAAACAAGTCAGGTACAAGGAGTGTCTGTATTAGTGGTAAACAAGTCAGGTACAAGGAGTGTCTGTATTAGTGGTAAACAAGTCAGGTATAAGGAGTGTCTGTATTAGTGGTAAACAAGTCAGGTACAAGGAGTGTCTGTATTAGTGGTAAACAAGTCAGGTACAAGGAGGGTCTGTATATGTGGTAAACAAGTCAGGTACAAGGAGTGTCTGTATTAGTGGTAATTAAGTCAGGTACAAGGAGTGTCTGTATTAGTGGTAAACAAGTCAGGTACAAGGAGTGTCTGTATATGTGGTAAACAAGTCAGGTACAGGGAGTGTCTGTATATGTGGTAAACAAGTCAGGTACAAGGAGTGTCTGTATTAGTGGTAATTAAGTCAGGTACAAGGAGTGTCTGTATTAGTGGTAAACAAGTCAGGTACAAGGAGGGTCTGTATATGTGGTAAACAAGTCAGGTACAAGGAGTGTCTGTATTAGTGGTAATTAAGTCAGGTACAAGGAGTGTCTGTATTAGTGGTAAACAAGTCAGGTACAAGGAGTGTCTGTATATGTGGTAAACAAGTCAGGTACAGGGAGTGTCTGTATATGTGGTAAACAAGTCAGGTACAAGGAGTGTCTGTATTAGTGGTAAACAAGTCAGGTACAAGGAGTGTCTGTATTAGTGGTAAACAAGTCAGGTACAAGGAGTGTCTGTATTAGTGGTAAACAAGTCAGGTACAAGGAGTGTCTGTATTAGTGGTAAACAAGTCAGGTACAAGGAGGGTCTGTATATGTGGTAAACAAGTCAGGTACAAGGAGTGTCTGTATTAGTGGTAATTAAGTCAGGTACAAGGAGTGTCTGTATTAGTGGTAAACAAGTCAGGTACAAGGAGTGTCTGTATATGTGGTAAACAAGTCAGGTACAGGGAGTGTCTGTATATGTGGTAAACAAGTCAGGTACAAGGAGTGTATGTATTAGTGGTAATTAAGTCAGGTACAAGGAGTGTCTGTATTAGTGGTAAACAAGTCAGGTACAAGGAGGGTTTGTATATGTGGTAAACAAGTCAGGTACAAGGAGTGTCTGTATTAGTGGTAATTAAGTCAGGTACAAGGAGTGTCTGTATTAGTGGTAAACAATTCAGGTACAAGGAGTGTCTGTATTAGTGGTAAACAAGTCAGGTATAAGGAGTGTCTGTATTAGTGGTAAACAAGTCAGGTAAAAGGAGTGTCTGTATTAGTGGTAAACAAGTCAGGTACAAGGAGTGTCTGTATATGTGGTAAACAAGTCAGGTACAAGGAGTGTCTGTATTAGTGGTAATTAAGTCAGGTACAAGGAGTGTCTGTATTAGTGGTAAACAAGTCAGGTACAAGGAGTGTCTGTATATGTGGTAAACAAGTCAGGTACAAGGAGTGTCTGTATTAGTGGTAAACAAGTCAGGTACAAGGAGGGTTTGTATATGTGGTAAACAAGTCAGGTACAAGGAGTGTCTGTATTAGTGGTAAACAAGTCAGGTACAAGGAGTGTCTGTATTAGTGGTAAACAAGTCAGGTACAAGGAGTGTCTGTATTAGTGGTAAACAATTCAGGTACAAGGAGTGTCTGTATTAGTGGTAAACAAGTCAGGTACAAGGAGTGTCTGTATTAGTGGTAAACAAGTCAGGTACAAGGAGTGTCTGTATTAGTGGTAAATAATTCAGGTATAAGGAGTGTCTGTATTAGTGGTAAACAAGTCAGGTAAAAGGAGTGTATGTATTAGTGGTAAACAAGTCAGGTATAAGGAGTGTCTGTATTAGTGGTAAACAAGTCTGGTACAAGGAGTGTCTGTATATGTGGTAATTAAGTCAGGTACAAGGAGTGTCTGTATTAGTGGTAAACAATTCAGGTACAAGGAGTGTCTGTATTAGTGGTAAACAATTCAGGTACAAGGAGTGTCTGTATTAGTGGTAAACAAGTCAGGTACAAGGAGTGTCTGTATTAGTGGTAAACAAGTCAGGTAAAAGGAGTGTATGTATTAGTGGTAAACAAGTCAGGTACAAGGAGTGTCTGTAGCAGTGGTAAACATGTCAGGTACAAGGAGTGTCTGTAGCAGTGGTAAACATGTCAGGTACAAGGAGTGTCTGTAGCAGTGGTAAACATGTCAGGTACAAGGAGTGTCTGTATTAGTGGTAAACAAGTCAGGTACAAGGAGGGTCTGTATATGTGGTAAACAAGTCAGGTACAAGGAGTGTCTGTAGCAGTGGTAAACATGTCAGGTACAAGGAGTGTCTGTAGCAGTGGTAAACATGTCAGGTACAAGGAGTGTCTGTATTAGTGGTAAACAAGTCAGGTACAAGGAGTGTCTGTATTAGTGGTAAACAAGTCAGGTACAAGGAGTGTCTGTATATGTGGTAAACAAGTCAGGTACAAGGAGTGTCTGTATTAGTGGTAATTAAGTCAGGTACAAGGAGTGTCTGTATTAGTGGTAAACAAGTCAGGTACAAGGAGTGTCTGTATATGTGGTAAACAAGTCAGGTACAGGGAGTGTCTGTATATGTGGTAAACAAGTCAGGTACAAGGAGTGTATGTATTAGTGGTAATTAAGTCAGGTACAAGGAGTGTCTGTATTAGTGGTAAACAAGTCAGGTACAAGGAGGGTTTGTATATGTGGTAAACAAGTCAGGTACAAGGAGTGTCTGTATTAGTGGTAATTAAGTCAGGTACAAGGAGTGTCTGTATTAGTGGTAAACAATTCAGGTACAAGGAGTGTCTGTATTAGTGGTAAACAAGTCAGGTATAAGGAGTGTCTGTATTAGTGGTAAACAAGTCAGGTAAAAGGAGTGTCTGTATTAGTGGTAAACAAGTCAGGTACAAGGAGGGTCTGTATATGTGGTAAACAAGTCAGGTACAAGGAGTGTCTGTATTAGTGGTAATTAAGTCAGGTACAAGGAGTGTCTGTATTAGTGGTAAACAAGTCAGGTACAAGGAGTGTCTGTATATGTGGTAAACAAGTCAGGTACAAGGAGTGTCTGTATTAGTGGTAAACAAGTCAGGTACAAGGAGGGTTTGTATATGTGGTAAACAAGTCAGGTACAAGGAGTGTCTGTATTAGTGGTAAACAAGTCAGGTACAAGGAGTGTCTGTATTAGTGGTAAACAAGTCAGGTACAAGGAGTGTCTGTATTAGTGGTAAACAATTCAGGTACAAGGAGTGTCTGTATTAGTGGTAAACAAGTCAGGTACAAGGAGTGTCTGTATTAGTGGTAAACAAGTCAGGTACAAGGAGTGTCTGTATTAGTGGTAAACAATTCAGGTATAAGGAGTGTCTGTATTAGTGGTAAACAAGTCAGGTAAAAGGAGTGTCTGTATTAGTGGTAAACAAGTCAGGTATAAGGAGTGTCTGTATTAGTGGTAAACAAGTCTGGTACAAGGAGTGTCTGTATATGTGGTAATTAAGTCAGGTACAAGGAGTGTCTGTATTAGTGGTAAACAATTCAGGTACAAGGAGTGTCTGTATATGTGGTAATTAAGTCAGGTACAAGGAGTGTCTGTATTAGTGGTAAACAATTCAGGTACAAGGAGTGTCTGTATTAGTGGTAAACAATTCAGGTACAAGGAGTGTCTGTATTAGTGGTAAACAAGTCAGGTACAAGGAGTGTCTGTAGCAGTGGTAAACATGTCAGGTACAAGGAGTGTCTGTAGCAGTGGTAAACATGTCAGGTACAAGGAGTGTCTGTAGCAGTGGTAAACATGTCAGGTACAAGGAGTGTCTGTATTAGTGGTAAACAAGTCAGGTACAAGGAGGGTCTGTATATGTGGTAAACAAGTCAGGTACAAGGAGTGTCTGTAGCAGTGGTAAACATGTCAGGTACAAGGAGTGTCTGTAGCAGTGGTAAACATGTCAGGTACAAGGAGTGTCTGTATTAGTGGTAAACAAGTCAGGTACAAGGAGTGTCTGTATTAGTGGTAAACAAGTCAGGTACAAGGAGTGTCTGTATATGTGGTAAACAAGTCAGGTACAAGGAGTGTCTGTATTAGTGGTAAACAAGTCAGGTACAAGGAGTGTCTGTATTAGTGGTAAACAAGTCAGGTACAAGGAGTGTCTGTATATGTGGTAAACAAGTCAGGTACAGGGAGTGTCTGTATATGTGGTAAACAAGTCAGGTACAAGGAGTGTATGTATTAGTGGTAATTAAGTCAGGTACAAGGAGTGTCTGTATTAGTGGTAAACAAGTCAGGTACAAGGAGGGTTTGTATATGTGGTAAACAAGTCAGGTACAAGGAGTGTCTGTATTAGTGGTAATTAAGTCAGGTACAAGGAGTGTGTGTATTAGTGGTAAACAATTCAGGTACAAGGAGTGTCTGTATTAGTGGTAAACAAGTCAGGTATAAGGAGTGTCTGTATTAGTGGTAAACAAGTCAGGTACAAGGAGTGTCTGTATTAGTGGTAAACAAGTCAGGTACAAGGAGTGTCTGTATATGTGGTAAACAAGTCAGGTACAAGGAGTGTCTGTATTAGTGGTAATTAAGTCAGGTACAAGGAGTGTCTGTATTAGTGGTAAACAAGTCAGGTACAAGGAGTGTCTGTATATGTGGTAAACAAGTCAGGTACAAGGAGTGTCTGTATTAGTGGTAAACAAGTCAGGTACAAGGAGGGTTTGTATATGTGGTAAACAAGTCAGGTACAAGGAGTGTCTGTATTAGTGGTAAACAAGTCAGGTACAAGGAGTGTCTGTATTAGTGGTAAACAAGTCAGGTACAAGGAGTGTCTGTATTAGTGGTAAACAATTCAGGTACAAGGAGTGTCTGTATTAGTGGTAAACAAGTCAGGTACAAGGAGTGTCTGTATTAGTGGTAAACAAGTCAGGTACAAGGAGTGTCTGTATTAGTGGTAAACAATTCAGGTATAAGGAGTGTCTGTATTAGTGGTAAACAAGTCAGGTAAAAGGAGTGTATGTATTAGTGGTAAACAAGTCAGGTATAAGGAGTGTCTGTATTAGTGGTAAACAAGTCTGGTACAAGGAGTGTCTGTATATGTGGTAATTAAGTCAGGTACAAGGAGTGTCTGTATTAGTGGTAAACAATTCAGGTACAAGGAGTGTCTGTATTAGTGGTAAACAATTCAGGTACAAGGAGTGTCTGTATTAGTGGTAAACAAGTCAGGTACAAGGAGTGTCTGTATTAGAGGTAAACAAGTCAGGTAAAAGGAGTGTATGTATTAGTGGTAAACAAGTCAGGTACAAGGAGTGTCTGTAGCAGTGGTAAACATGTCAGGTACAAGGAGTGTCTGTAGCAGTGGTAAACATGTCAGGTACAAGGAGTGTCTGTATTAGTGGTAATTAAGTCAGGTACAAGGAGTGTCTGTATTAGTGGTAAACAAGTCAGGTACAAGGAGGGTCTGTATATGTGGTAATTAAGTCAGGTACAAGGAGTGTCTGTATTAGTGGTAATTAAGTCAGGTACAAGGAGTGTCTGTATTAGTGGTAAACAAGTCAGGTACAAGGAGTGTCTGTATATGTGGTAAACAAGTCAGGTACAGGGAGTGTCTGTATATGTGGTAAACAAGTCAGGTACAAGGAGTGTCTGTATTAGTGGTAATTAAGTCAGGTACAAGGAGTGTCTGTATTAGTGGTAAACAAGTCAGGTACAAGGAGGGTTTGTATATGTGGTAAACAAGTCAGGTACAAGGAGTGTCTGTATTAGTGGTAATTAAGTCAGGTACAAGGAGTGTCTGTATATGTGGTCAACAATTCAGGTACAAGGAGTGTCTGTATTAGTGGTAAACAAGTCAGGTATAAGGAGTGTCTGTATTAGTGGTAAACAAGTCAGGTATAAGGAGTGTCTGTATTAGTGGTAAACAAGTCAGGTACAAGGAGTGTCTGTATTAGTGGTAAACAATTCAGGTACAAGGAGTGTCTGTATTAGTGGTAAACAAGTCAGGTATAAGGAGTGTCTGTATTAGTGGTAAACAAGTCAGGTAAAAGGAGTGTATGTATTAGTGGTAAACAATTCAGGTACAAGGAGTGTCTGTATTAGTGGTAAACAAGTCAGGTATAAGGAGTGTCTGTATTAGTGGTAAACAAGTCAGGTATAAGGAGTGTCTGTATATGTGGTAAACAAGTCAGGTAAAAGGAGTGTCTGTATTAGTGGTAAACAAGTCAGGTACAAGGAGTGTCTGTATTAGTGGTAAACAAGTCAGGTATAAGGAGTGTCTGTATATGTGGTAAACAAGTCAGGTACAGGGAGTGTCTGTATATGTGGTAAACAAGTCAGGTACAAGGAGTGTCTGTATTAGTGGTAATTAAGTCAGGTACAAGGAGTGTCTGTATTAGTGGTAAACAAGTCAGGTACAAGGAGTGTCTGTATATGTGGTAAACAAGTCAGGTACAAGGAGTGTATGTATTAGTGGTAAACAAGTCAGGTACAAGGAGGGTTTGTATATGTGGTAAACAAGTCAGGTACAAGGAGTGTATGTATTAGTGATAATTTAGTCAGGTACAAGGAGTGTCTGTATTAGTAGTAAACAAGTCAGGTATAAGGAGTAACTGTATTAGTGGTAAACAATTCAGGTACAAGGAGTGTCTGTATTAGTGGTAAACAATTCAGGTACAAGGAGTGTCTGTATTAGTGGTAAACAAGTCAGGTATAAGGAGTGTCTGTATTAGTGGTAAACAAGTCAGGTACAAGGAGTGTCTGTATTAGTGGTAAACAAGTCAGGTATAAAGGGTGTCTGTATATGTGGTAAACAAGTCAGGTACAAGGAGTGTCTGTATTAGTGATAATTTAGTCAGGTACAAGGAGTGTCTGTATTAGTAGTAAACAAGTCAGGTACAAGTAGTGTGTGTAAATGTGACAAACAAGTCAGTTACAGCTAGAGTCAGTATAAATGGTAAACATGTCAGGTACAAGGAGTGTCTGTACATGTGGCACACAAGTTAGGTACAAGGAGTGTCAGTATAAATGGTAAACAAGTCAGGTACAGGGAGTGTCAGTATAAATGGTAAACAAGTCAGGTACAGGGAGTGTCTGTAGCAGTGATAAACACGTTAGGTACAAGGAGTGTCTGTAGCAGTGGTAAACAAGTCAGGTAAAAGGAGTGTCTGTACATGTGACAAACAAATCAGTTACAGCTAGAGTCAGTATAAATGGTAAACAAGTCAGGTACAAGGAGTGTCAGTATAAATGGTAAACAAGTCAGGTACAGGGAGTGTCAGTATAAATGGCAAACAATTCAGGTATCGGGAGTGCCAGTTTAAATGGTAAACAAGTCAGGTGCAAGAAGTGTCCGTATAAATTGTTAACAAGTCAGGTTTAATAAGTATCAGTATAAATGGTAAACAATTCAGGTACAGGGAGTGCCATTATAAATGGTAAACTAGTCAGGTACAGGGAGTGTCTGTATAAGTGGTTAACAGGTCAGGTTTTATGAGTGTCAGTATAAATGGTAAACAAGTCATGTACTAGTGTTTGTATAAGTGGTAAACACGTCAGGTCCAATGAGTGTCAGTATAAATGGTAAACAAGTCAGGTACAAGGAGTGTCGGGGTCAAGCAATAAGGCAGCCCTGATAGGACGCGGGCAGACCTAAATAAACTCAACAACAACTACAAGGAGTGTCAGTATAAATGGTAAACAAGTCAGGTACAGGGAATGTCAGTATAAGTGGTAAACACGTCAGGTCCAATGAATGTCAGTATAAGTGGTAAACTAGTCAGGAACAAGGAGTGTCTGTATATGTGGTAAACCAGTCAGGTACTAGGAGTGTCAGCATTAATGGTAAACAAGTCAGGTACAGGGAGTGTCTGTATAAATGGTTAACAAGTCAGGTACATGGATGGTCTGTATAAGTGGTAAACACGTCAGGTCCAATGAGTGTCAGTATAAGTGGTAAACAAGTCAGGTACAAGGAGTGTCTGTATTAGTGGTAAACAAGTCAGGTACAAGGAGTGTCAGTATAAGTGGTAAATAAGTCAGGTTCAAGGAGTGTATGTATAAGTGGTAAACAAGTCAGGTACAAGGATTGTCTGTATCAGTGGTAAACAAGTCTTGTACAAGGAGTGTCTATATAAATGGTAAACAAGTCATGTACAAGGAGTATCTGTATAAGTGGTGGCAAACAAGCCAGGTACAAGGAGTGTCTATAAAAATGGTAAACAAGTCATGTACAAGGAGTATCTGTATAAGTGGTGGCGAACAAGCCAGGAACAAGGAGTGTCTATATAAATGGTAAACAAGTCATGTACAAGAAGTGTCTGTATAAGTGGTGGCAAACAAGCCAGGTACAAGGGGTGTCTGTATTTATGGTTAACAAGCCATGAACAAGGAGTATCTGTATTAAAGGTAATCAAGTCATATACTAGGAGTATCTATATAAGTGGTGGCAAACAAGCCAGGTATAAGGGGTGTCTGTATATATGATTAACAATTCATGAACAAGGAGTGACTATATGAAAGGTAATGAAGTCATGTACTAGTAGTGTCTGTATAAGCGGTAAACAAGTCAGGTTCAAGGAGTGTCTGTTTTAATGGTAAATTACAAGGAGTTTCTATATAAGTGGTTAACAAGTCATGTACAAGGAGTGTATATATAAGTGGTAATCAAGTCATGTACAAGGAGTGTATGTATAAGTTTTAATCAAGTCATGTACAAGGAGTGTATGTATAAGTGGTAATCAAGTCATGTACAAGGAGTGTATGTATAAGTGGTAATCAAGTCATGTACAAGGAGTGTATGTATAAGTGGTAATCGAGTCATATATAAGGAGTGCCATTATAAATGGTAAACGAATCAGGTAAACTAGTCATGATCATTAAAAATCTGCATACATGGCAAATTGGTCATGTACAAGAAGTGTCTGTATAAGGGTCAAACAAGTCAGGAACTATGGAGTTAAACATAGTTTTTCTTCTAAAATATCGTTAATACCAAGAGAGTGAACGTTAGTAAATACGGATAACGTAGCTATAATTCTTCAAATAGTTACATACACATTACCAACAACCATTGCCAAATGTTTCAGTTTTCTCCTTGAATAATGTTGCAGAAAAGTGTTTTGTTTGCAAAAAGCTGCACTTGAGTAAAAAAACACAGCACGGTGTTTGAAAAGTACTCAGTCCATATCACAATAAGCAGATAATTCAATTTTTATTTTTATTTTGCTTTAAAAAAATCATAACATAGATAATTATACTATCAAAAATAGGTTACTTGGTAGAAAACTTGTTCGTAAAATAGTTCCGTGTATTGTACTACTGCCATGCGTTGAATCATTAGGTTTTAATCTCTTAAATATTGTATCTGTTTCAGTTGTAATAAAAATATAAATTAAACGAATTACACTATCACTGATTGTCGCAGCTGTATATCAATTAGCCGATATATTATATTTGGTTAGGGTTAGTCGTAGCATACTCATTTTTTTGTACATTTTGTAGACAAACACAAATCATGTCACGTAATAATATTTTAAAAAAGGAAGATATTAAACGACATTGAATAAACAAAACCAGTTTCATGTTACAATGCAATGATTATGTTAATTAATCATACATGCGTTTTAAATTTGTATCAATCTAGATACAGCGAGTGTCTGTATCTTCTGATATGGATACTGTTCATTTATAATTCCGTGTTAAAAATTTGAAATAATTACCTGTCGACGAAATAAATATCGCCTAAGGAGAAGATTTATCAAACTTTGTGCGATCATTCATTGAAAATGTATTCAAATGTCTGTATAAACAGCAAGAACTGTTTTCACTGCAAACATTCTGATACGAATAATGACTAAAACCAAACAACATATGCACACACAGTTATCCGATTACTACTTTTGAAGATGAAACATATGGTTAAATTTAATTGCAAATTGATTTCCAGCGAAAGTACATTTACATTAAATATTAAAATTAATTTTAATTGTATGTATTAAAACAAGCTAACATATGAGTACGAAATACTCGTGCGTTTTGATCACTCGTGCTTGTAAAACGCCACCTGGCGGTTATTCCAGTATAAACAAGGAAAATTAGTTTTCTTCTCATTCGTTTTACTCAGACGAAAAAAATATATTCCCCTGAATACTATTCTATAATAGTTGTTACAATAGCATAAAACTTGATATTACGATTGCGAATTGCAAAAACTCTATTCAATGTATTAACCAGGTTATTTTACGCTTGTATTCTATGAATACCTGCTCAGGGCTCATGTGCACTGAATGATCGGCCCGCGTTATTTTGATTCATTTACATTAGCTAATAGTTTAAACATATTTATTTTACAACGATTGTGAAACAAGTTATATCACCATTATATTAATCACTCTCGTTGGCACGATTTTACGCAAGAGTGTGGTCTTGTGTTGTGGGGGAAACCGGAGAACCCGGAGGAAACCCACTTGTCCGGCTTGGTGACCACAAACCAAACTCACATGCGCCCAGGCCGGGAATTAGCTAATAGAAAACCAACTCGGTCGTATTATAATACCATGATTGCATGCTCGCTTATGGCAAATGTGATCAGGTGACATTTAATGCATTTAAGCAATTCAGCAGTCTAGACAGATTTTAAATTTAAAAATAAAAATAGCTTGTTTACATGTTCATGGAGAATGATCGGTTACCATGACCATGACATTATCGTCTGCATATTACGACAAAACGTGCTTAGTTAAGTAAATATGACATTTCATGAGTTGAAGTAAACGTACAAGTACATATGAGAATTTATGGTCTTCTAAAATAACTTTAATGCGAAGCTTCTCAATTTCCATTCACCTCACTTGCGCATGAACATATCTTGCGATTGCAGACTATGCATTAGAATTATTAAACACGACTATAAATATAGTTATATATATATGAATGGACCATGCATGATAAAGGACCTACTGCGTACACTCCCTAATACTACCTTGAACTATTTTTCAACTCGATTTAATTCGTTCTAATTTTAAAAATATAGCTATAATAGTATAAACACGATATTATATCAATTTTCTTAAACTTTGCTTTAGACATTTAAAAGAGTATCTAGCACTCAACATGATCGTAGGCAGATACAATCATTGGTACTCAGACTTAAACCCTTAAAATTACCTATTGTGTAGTAAAGGACGATCTTATTTTCGATTGTAAGAGGGTTATAACCTCATCCGTCTTATCGACGGTGGTTCAGACTACTCTTTGTTTTAATTTACCTAGACCTTAAGTTTGAAATAAACACGACAAAACATATCAAGGCCATTTGCTCACCGAGTGGCGATGAAAAGTAAGCTTACCCCTCGCCGTAGAGCGTCAACAAAAGAATCAATGTGTCAGCTTACACCTGAAATATTTCGATGATCACTTTTACACTTGAAACCAAAGTCTAATTTAACTGTAATAACGGCCTCGAATAGCATACCATCCCTCATCATTTCAAATTTGTAAATCTGTTTACAATTTCATGATAACCGGATGTAATCAAGTACTATTACGTGTTTTTAGTTCAGCGTCGTTGAGTTTCAAAGCATGACGGTTATTATTGTTGGACACCCGAAATTTATTGTTAACTTAAGAGCAAACATATAATACATGTATAATACACTTACACCGAAAAGAAACTGCGTAATAAACGTCATGCATTTTGCATATGCGTAAATGTAACAAGTCACACCGCGATGCACGTTTACTGCCTAGTCGCTTTAATAGATATCAAGTCATAATATAATCACATTTCGTGTTTAATTGTTTCCACGATTGCAACTCGTTTTATTCGAGTATTGAAAGCTCTTAAGCACGTGTCTATAATCACATTTCGTGTTTAATTGTTTCCACAATTGCAACTCGTTTGATTCGAGTGTTGTAAGCCCTTAAGCACGTGTCTATAATAACATCTCGTGTTTAATTGTTTCCACAATTGCAACTCGTTTTATTCGAGTGTTGTAAGCTCTTAAGCACGCGTCTACATTATACTTTGTTATCGCGTTTTAGCAAAGCGTTAAAGATTTTTTAATTTTCCTCATATTAAACGGCCCAAGTAAACAGAATGTTATAATTTAGTTATTACGACCACATGGTACATAAAACAGGAAGCTTGTACGTAAACTAACTGACACTGATAGGAAAATCAATATGTTAAAACTCTAACACATGAATCTCGTGAAACTGATAACTTAGCTTTTTGTTTGAATATGGTGGTATAGTTTTACAACTGTGAACATACAAGTTCACGTGCATGTCGTGCTTCATGGAACATTTACCTTCAAGGGAAACTATTCGTACAAGTCCACGTATACGTTATGTTGCATGGAAATTTACCAACAAGGGAACCTACACGTCCCAGATCGCGTGTCCGTCACCTTTCATGGAACATTTACCTGCACAGTATCGACACGTACACGTTCACGTGTCCGTCACCTTTCATGGAACATTTACCTGCACGGGACGCTACACGTACAAGTTCGACGTGCCGTCACCTTTCACGGAACATTTACCTGCACAGAAGCGACACGTACACGTTCACGTCTCCGTCACCTTTCATGGAACATTTACCTGCACAGAAGCGACACGTACACGTTCACGTGTCCGTCACGTTTCATGGAACATTTACCTGCACAGAAGCGACACGTACACGTTCACGTGTCCGTCACCGTTCATGGAGCATTTACCTGCACAGAAGCGACACGTACACGTTCACGTGTCCATCATCTTTCATGGAACATTTACCTGCACAGAAGCGACACGTACACGTTCCCGTGTCCGTCACCTTTCATGGACCATTTACCTGCACAGAAGCGACACGTACACGTTCACGTGTCCGTCACCTTTCATGGAACATTTACCTGCACAGAAGCGACACATACACGTTCACGTGTCCGTCACCGTTCATGGAACATTTACCTGCACAGAAGCGACACGTACACGTTCACGTGTCCGTCACCTTTATGGAACAATTACCTGCACAGAAGCGACACGTTCACGTTCACATGTCCGTCACCATTTATGGAACATTTACCTGCACAGAAGCGACACGTTAACGTGTCCGTCACCTTTCATGGAACATTTACCTGCACGGGAAGCTGTAAGTTGATGTTCTCGTGCACTTCGTGCTAAATGGAACATTTACATGCACGGAAAGCTACACGTACAAGTTCACGGAAATGTCGTGCTTCATGGAACAATTACCTGCATGGAACGCTACACGCACAAGTTCACTAGCACATTATTATTTATGCAACGTTTACTTGCACGGGAAGCTACACGCACAAGTTCACGTGAATGTCGTGCTTCATGCAACATTTGCCTACACGGGAATTTACATTTTCAAGTTCACGTGCACGTTATGTTTCGCACCCTCTCTTAAACCGAGTAAAAACTTCAGGCTCTGACTTTCGCGTTGTATCTAATATTATAGTGTACATAATACATGTAATATATGTTTGCACGAAGCGTATCAAATTCTAAAAGTTTCCCAAATCGAGGTATATATTTTGATCTTCTTTTTTTGGGAAAAAAGGTGTAAACATTTATGGCTACAGAAATAATATCGTCTTATTAAACATATGGCTGTTTTATTTGCCACGACGTTAATAAGCATATTATTATTTTACTTTGAAATCAAACATGTTTGACCAAGATCATCAGATCATAAGGTAAATATATAAATTTGAAAATTTCAAAAAAGTATCTTCCATATCTCATCATGTAAAACAAACAGTTGTTCAGACTAAGACCAAACATAACTTATATGACTCAGTTTTTAATTTCTTATCGGTTTAAATGTTTTAAATTGATTTTTTAAATTTGGTGTATAATATTTAGAATTAAAATATATGTCAATAGTTAAAAAACACTTGTACGTACGTACATTTTCATATAAACTTATTCTAATCCTCTTGTCTCCTGCAAACGAATCAGAGAAAGCAAAATGTGTTCATCACTCAGGTCGATCTTTTGAAAAAAAGGCAAGGGGCTGTATTAGTCATACTTGGGAAATATCGGGGATATCTCTTGTACATAAGGCCGTACTTTACTAAGTTTATTGCTGTAAGCTTCCTGAAGGCTAAACAATCTCATATTTCATATGATTGTGAGATACAACTGTCACATCAATAAAACCGAAAGAATTGCACAAAAGTCATCAGATGTTTTTCAAACCGTGCTTTACAAGTTTAGATCTGATACAGTAACAAGAAATTTGAATGTTGAATAATGACCCACTCTTTGTTATGCATGTAGGGAAATCAAAACAATCCCTACAGAACGTTATCACTCTTCATTGTCGCTTGACATCTTGTCTCAACACTATTTATTAGACTATTACCCACCTGTGATAGGTTGCAGGGGAACATCCACCCTATTCCTATCAACACAAACAACTGATTTCCACGTGTTTGCGTTAATTTTCTATTACACACCCTTGGTAGTTTGCAGGGAAACAAACGCCTCATTCCTATCAACACAACCAATTGATTTCCACATGTGTGCTTTCATTGTCTATTACATACACCTGGTAGTTTGCAGGGGAACATCCACCTTATTCCTATCAACATACACAATTGATTTCAACGTTTGTGCGTTCATTTTCTATTACACACCTTTGGTAGTTTGCAGGGAAACATCCACGCTATTCCTATCAACACAAACAATTGATTTCAACGTGTGTGCGTTCATTTTCTATTACACACCTTTGGTAGTTTGCAAGGGAGCATCGACCCTATTCCTATCAACACAACCTATTAATTTCTATGTGTGTGTTCATTTTCTATTACACACCCTTGGTAGTTTGCAAGGGAACATACACCCTATTATTATCAACATAACCAATTGATGTTCACGTTTGTGCGTTCATTTACTATTACACACCCTTGGTAGTTTGCAGGGGAACAAACGCCCTATTTCTATCAGCATAGCCAATTGATTTCCACGTTTGTGCGTTCATTGTCTATTACACACCCTTGGTAGTTTGTAGTGGAACAAACGCCCTATTCCTATCAACACAACCTATTGATTTCCACGTTTGTGCGTTCATTTTCTATTACACACCTTTGGTAATTCATGGAGATGTGGTATATCTTATTCATGTTATAAATATTAAACTATTTTTTTACGTCATAAACATAACAGTACTACTAGACAAATTCCACAGAGAAGGTGTTTTCTATGTCGTACAGTAAGCATTGTCTCCACGAATATCAGATGGTGATGTTTAAAATCTCGTGACGTCAATTGTATTTCACATGATTTTTTTTCAAACTTCGGAAACAATGTTATATTAGGCACATTTACAAACATATCGAATTAATACGTTTTGTTGTGTTTTTAATTAAAATTGACAACTGAAATCGATCTTTTTTCAAATGTTGTGGCTGGTATTGTATATATTCATCAAGGGAGATCATTTCGTATGTGATTGAAATTTAAGGAGGTCGAATTGTTTAACAGAGGATTCAAATATGTCTAACCAATGTTCGATCTGCTTAACATATGTTGCCGTTTAGTATAGCATAAGACAATTCAAAAGAAACTCAACTCGTAAAAAAACAACGTTTGTTGTCGTTTCCTGCATGAGACCTAGAGACGGTTGTGCGGTTAGTGCAGTGGTTAGCGCACTCGCTTCTCACCAAAGGCTCCGGGTTCGATTACCGGCCTGGGCGTATATGAGTTTGGTTAGGGGTCACCAAGCCGGACAAGTGGGTTTTCTCCGGTACTCCGGTTTCGCCCGCAACACAGGACCACACTCTCGCGCTACATCGTGCCAACGAGGGTGACTTAGTTTAAGCTATCATAGCTTTTTTTTTACAATCGTTGTAAAATATATAATGTTTAAATTAAACCTAGAGACGACACGTTTCATTCAGCCAATACGGGTTCGATACTTGATAAAGGCCATGAGTGTTTAGAGCAAGTGTTGAGAGGTTTACAAAAGCGTTGATGTATTTGTGGACATAGGTGGTATTCAATCGATTTTTCTATATCAAATATTGCAATTAGCAGTAAACATTTTTGACATAATTCATATATTTTGAATCTTACTCGAAATTGACCGTATAGTTTCAAATTCCAATTGTAAATCCACCCATCATATTCATGAATACCATTTCACAAAACAAAACCAAAAGTCTTGAAACATTCAATAATTCTTTGTTTAAACACTGAAGTACATATTTGCGAAGACGGTAACATCGGGTGAAGTCGCTGGTCATAAAACGGGCTTGTGCCATTGTTTACAAAACATCGACATACTTGAAACTTTAAGGAAGTATTAGGGACACTTAATTACAACACGTTATCGCCTTTTACCTTAAAAGTTGTATTTTTTATTCATTTATTTATACACTTCCTCACAATGTCATTAAACAGCAAAAGTGAAGTTAACATTTTGATCAAATTTGTTTTTTCGGTGTGTTACCTAAAGCAGGAATATTTCTACTAAATACACCTAATACTTATACTTCAAATATATGCCTTACAACAAATAACTCGTTTGTTAATTAAAAATAAATAGTCATATCTTTTTATGTGTGTATTTATAGACACTTTTACCATTCATACATTTCATACACACATAAGAGTCACATATATAAACTAATATAAAACATAAGCTTAATCCTGCTTTTGGAAATAATCAGATATTTGGACGAACAATCATTAACATATCCATAGTAATGCAATGTTACGACTCTTATTATATTTGAAACGTCCAGCAGTATCTGTCAAATACCTTTGGATATACGACATAGTCGTATTACACTAAAGCAAATAATTTGTATCGTCAAAATGTTGACATTCTTGGTCCACCTAGCATGGGACATAGCTAAACTTCGCCCATCATTCCATACAGTTATAAATCCAAGTATAGACTTTAATAATTACTATAGTAATTTAACAAAGAACAATCTGTATTTCATTGCATTTACAAAAATTAATGAGGAGGTTGAATTCGATTCGAGTGGATTATCGAACATGAGGATATCACCAGGCGGAAATCAAGTCAACTCAAAACCTGCAAAAATACCTGTGAGTTGATTATGACACTGAAAAATAGATAGTATCAATAACACTTGTATTATATGCATTGCTGGTAATTTTTGATGAAAATTTTCGATGTAACCGATGTAACTAGTTGTAACCAATGTCACTGCGTAAACCGCTATTTCAGAAAGAAAAAAACAACACTTTTTCAAACTTTTCAAAAACTTTGCTGTAACTCATTGTAACTAATGTAAACGTATAACTCTGATCATATGTCGACCTGAAAACTCGATTTTTGATTAAAATTTTCGATGTTACTGATGTAACTAGTTGTAACCAATGTAACCGCGTAACCCGCTATTTCAGATAGAAAAAAAACACTTTTTCAAACTTTTAAAAAACTTTCCTGTAACTTATTGTAACTAATGTAACCGTATAACTCTAATCATAGGTCGACCTGAAAACTCTATTTTTGATGAAAATTTTCGATGTAACCGATGTAACCAGTTGTAACCAATGTAACCGCGTAACCAGCTATTTCAGAGAGAAAAAAAAAACACACTTTTTAAACCTTTTAAAAAACTGTGCTGTAAGTCATTGTAACTAATGTAACTTCATAACTCTAATCATATGTCGACCTGAAAACTCGATTTTTGATGAAAATTTTCTATGTAACCGATGTAACCAGTTGTAACCAATGTAACCGCGTTACCCGCTATTTCAGATAGAAAAAAACACTTTTTCAAACTTTTCAAAAACTTCCCTGTAACTTATTGTAACTATTGTAACCGTACAAGTCTAATCATATGTCGACCTGAAAACTCGATTTTTGATGAAAATTTTCGATGTAACCGATGTAACCAGTTGTAACCAATGTAACCGCGTAACCCGCTGTTTCAGAAAGAAAAAAGAACACTTCTTCAAACTTTTCAAAAAATTTGCTGTAACTCATTGTAACTAATGTAACCGCATAACTCTGATAATATGTCAACCTGAAAACTCGATTTTTGATGCTGAACTTTGAAAATTTTCGATGTAACCGATGTAACCATTTGTAACCAATGTAATCGCGTAACCCAATATTTGAGATAGAAAAAAACACTTTTTCAAACTTTTTTCAAAAACTGTGCTGTAACTCATTGTAACTAATGTAACTGCGTAACTCTGATCATATGTCGACCTGAAAACTTGATTTTTTTGTGGTTGAACTTTGACTTTGTTTTCATTGTATATAATATGTTCTTTTTATTTGCCTGTAATCCATGTAACTATAACGTGAGAAGGGTTACAAAATTCGAAGCTCTCATTTTATGGGCCGATTTTTGACGCTAATTGTTCAAAAGCACTAGTACGGTTCATATGTGAACATAAGATATAAGAACTTTTAAAATAACATTATTATTATAACATGATGAAGTACACTAGAATCATGTTTGACCATACATACTAAAAGATTATCATTTTTTACCAAATAAAAACAGGATAAAATACACACGATATATCGAGAAATTAGTTAATAATTATTTGACATTTCACAATTAAAACAACCTTTAAAACCACTAAAAATAAACACTGATAAATAATAACTTTAGCCACAATTACATAGAAACTACATTGTCGAAATAATAAAAAATAAACCTATTCAAAAGCATTATCTGACGTCATAGTAACATTACGCAATGATACATTTATGATTTGATGTCAGCATTGCAATACGGACTACCGTACTTTTCAAAATAATTAAGTTTGTATATATGATGAGTACAGTATGCTCCTCTATTTATTGTCTGGCAGCTTTTCGGATCAAGTTTTGATAACTGATGTCCTCGTATTTGTACCTTGGTATGAAAGTTTCGATAAAAATGTCCCGCTTTGAGAGCAGATACTAGCACACTGTTATCCTTTGTCCACATTTATATGATCTTTACCAATGGAATTGTACCTTTCGTTGACAGCGCATACATTCAAAGTGGGCAATGAATTATGTCATTTTTGATTTTCTCAGAATAGCTCATAATCGTCCAGTTGAAATCTTGTAAATTTGAGAAAGGAAGTAGAATAAGGACGGTTGAAACCTATTTATGGTCCTGCTAGCTTTACAATAATGTGCATTATGACAATACACATTGTTTGACAGTGTCCTCTGCCGCCGGTTCCACCACATTTCTGGAATACAACAATTGAATGATTTAATTTAAAGGCCGATGCTTACGAGATATTAGTTATTTGTAGTTCATTAAAACCATTTTATTTAAGGTTGCCTACATCAGCAGACACAAATTGCATTTGTGATGCGTTTAATTAACTTATAAAAATCGTATTAATCAAACTTTCTAAAAGATGTCCTCTTAAGTATTTTAGGACCACACGGCGAACCATTTGATTACAAGTGAATAAACTGGTTTTAGCAATGGAAATCCATCAGTTTTAGATGTCAATACAACTTTCTAAAAAGATCTCTAGTAAAAGTATTACAAACATTCGAATATTTTTGGCTAGTAGTGTAGATGTTATAAGTTTAAGTGGTTATGCAGACTTATGTAAGAATATACCGCTTCTAATCTTAATGCACACTATACACTAAACAGTGTCTAACAAATAAGAGAAAGTTAACAGCAGCTGATAACATAAAATCATAACACTATTCAAACTAACCCTTGGAGGTGTCCAACAATATTTGAAGTTGGTTCATGCCGTCTGAAAAAAGGATTCATGTATATGTTAATGTACTTCTCCTATATTCAGCGAAAGAGAAATGCAAAGTTATACAAAAAAGCCTATTTCTTAGCCATTAGAATATGTTCATGAGAAAAATACTGCTATAATACTATGAAGCAAAGGACAATACGTCTTGATTTATGTGGTAAATGTGGAGTTCAATATCTATAGTATCCTTGAAACATTAGTTTGTAAAATATTGTGAATGTGAGTGTTGTCACTGAATATTTTTCTGGGTAATTGCCAATTTAAACAAATGTGTGTATACGCCTACTACGACGGCGAGGATAAAAAAGCAAAATATGTAACGACTTTTTTATCACCTAATCAATTGAACGAGAGTTATCAATATTGGTGATTAAAATACAACGTATGTTTCTATAATGGCTTTTAATTTATAATTGACCAAGTTGGAATATTAATTTTCCTGTTTCGCTTTGTCATCGATTTAAAAAGAAATAGGACATGATAAGCAGAAAATCTAAAAACTAAAACAATGCTAAACAACACATAGGTTGAAAATTTAATACGCTAGATTTTATTTCAAATATCGATTGAAATAAATATTAATCAATCGGCCTGTTTACGACTTTTTGCATTGAAATAAATAAGTTACATATTTCTATTCTAATGTAGTAATGATTCCTCATTGTTTTTTTGTTAGAATAGGATTAGTTTGTCATTCATTTCAATGTATAAGCCAGGGTTTATAAAACCTAAGAAAATGAGAAAATAAAAATAAATTTGAATGACCCAAGACACTGACATTTCTACACAGAAGAAAAAAAAAACTTGCCTTGCACTGATTATGACATTCACGTATAAAAATGGTTCCCAGAAACACTTATTACTGTACATTAAGCGTGTAAGAAACGGTAAAATTGAACACTGCTTTTTTAAATCCAAAGTACTCGTTATTTATAAAAGTGAATGACACTCGAAAACAATTAAGTATGTATCATGTTTACACATTTAAGACCTAATACTATTAAATCATATACTTTTTCACAAATTATTTTTCAAATGATACCATTTATTTGTTTGCGGTTAAGGCGGGGTCGTTCTTTTTACATATTTGGTGTAAATGCATAATCGTTAGGTTGTCTTAAATGACATTGAATATTATATAAACAATTATGGAAATAAGTTGTGCCATACAAGTATAAATAACATAAATTTAAATCAATAATCATTTCCTTTCATACTCTATATTTTAACTTTTCAACGGTAAAACAAGATCGATACAAAACGAACTTCACCTAACAACCATTAATATTGCAGATACATAAGGTAATCAGACACACCAATAACGCCACATCCAGACACTTCACTACAGATACATAAGGTAATCAGACACACCAATAGCGCCACATCCAGACACTTCACTACAGATACATAAGGTAATCAGACACACCAATAGCGCCACATCCAGACACTTCACTACAGATACATAAGGTAATCAGACACACCAATAGCGCCACATCCAGACACTTCACTACAGATACATAAGGTAATCAGACACACCAATAGCGCCACATCCAGACACTTCACTACAGATACATAAGGTAATCAGACACACCAATAGCGTAACATCCAGACACTTCACTACAGATACATAAGGTAATCAGACACACCAATAGCGCCACATCCAGAAACTTCACTACAGATACATAAGGTAATCAGACACACCAATAACGCCACATCCAGACACTTCACTACATTCAGTGCCCAATGGGGTATGGAGGTTAAATGCTCATGTATAACCCGATTTTCCGGAGTGCATTTAAATCCAGTTGAAAGGCACACCAATAGCTCCATATCCAGACACTTAACTACATATACATAAGGTAATCAGACACACCAATAACGCCACATCCAGACACTAAGCTACCGACAAATAAGGTAATCAGACTCACCAATAACGCCACATCCAGACACTTAAATACAGACACATAAGGTAATCAGACACACCAATAACGCCACATCAAGACACTTCACTACAGACACATAAGGTAATCAGACACACCAATAACGCCACATCCAGACACTTAACTACAGACACATAAGGTAATCAGACACACCAATAACGCCACATCCAGACACTTAACTACAGACACATAAGGTAATCAGACACACCAATAACGCCACATCCAGACACTGAACCACATACACGTAAGGTAATCAGAAACATCAATTACCCCACATCCAGACACTTAACTACTTATACATAAGGTAATCAGACACACCAATAACGCCACATCAAGAATCTTCACTACAGACACATAAGGTAATCAGACACACCAATAACGCCACATCCAGACACTTAACTACAGACACATAAGGTAATCAGACACACCAATAACGCCACATCCAGACACTTAACTACAGACACATAAGGTAATCAGACACATCAATAACGCCACATCCAGACACTTCACTACAGACAAATAAGGTAATCAGACTCACCAATAACGCCACATCCAGACACTTAAATACAGACACATAATGTAATCA